>NC_092876.1:198766052-199066052 GCF_028372415.1 Notamacropus eugenii | reverse complement strand
TTCCCCCCTTAACCCTCTACCTCCTCCTCCCAGAGTCCTCTCATTTTTTTAAAAGGAAAAGAGAGAAAAAAATCAACACAGTGGGGAAAAATAATCTGAAGATATATATAATGTCCTATACTCATAGACCTCCCACCTCTACCAAACAGCTGAAGGAAGATGTCTTTTCATAATCTCTTCTTTGTGGCCATGTTGGTTCTTTGTAATTTTACAACATTCATTTTTATTGCTTTGTGGCTTGTTGTTCTTTCCATTTATGATGTAGCCATCATCTATATTGTTTTCCTGTCTCTTTCTATTTCATTTTGCCACAGTTCCTGTCTTTCCTCTCTTCATCATATTTGTCATTTCTTAAAGCACAGCACAATTCCATTACATGAATGTACCACAACTTGTTCATTTATTCTTTGACCAATAAGCATCTGTTTTGTTTCTAGTTTTTTTGCTACCACAAAATGCACAGCTATAAATATTTTGGTATATATGGGACTTTCTTTCTATCCAAGGACCTCTTTGAGGTATGTGCCTAATAGAAAAACCCACTACTAGGGGTTTTGTGATGGCAGAAAGTTTAAAATCTGCAGAGTATAGTTTCCCAAATACAATCCAACCTAATCTCCTTTTCCAATTCAATCCTAGGAAGAACATCCTTCAGCTAGAGTCTAGGTAGCTGAAGGAAATCAATGGGCTGTCTGTCTGTCCCGGCAGATCTATTCATGCTGTAACCTGGGTAATATGAATTTTTCATCCACTTTGTTTTTCAGTGTGAAAGGTATGGTCAAAATCTTTTAAGAAGCTGTGGCATTAATTGAAAATACTACTTATTATTCTGTAGCTGGATGTCATCAGTACAATGCCATTTACAAATGGAAACATTTGGAGTCCAACTTCAACAGGGATACTTCCTCATCTGTAAAATGGGGATAATAATTTCACTTACCTCACAGAGTTGTGAGGATCAAATAAGATATTTATAAGATTTATAAGATACAAATAAGATTTATAAGATGTTTTGCAAACCTTATAGTCTGCATAAATTTAATTATTCAAGTGCTAATAAATTAATTAAACAAAATTAAGCCGGTATTATTAAGTAAAGATATAGGCCAGTAGTTACTGATGTTTTCTTAATAACTATTTTTTGGTAGTCATCTAGTTTGAAATCCTTTTCCATGCCTTTAATCTGTTCAGCTATTTTGTAAATTAATCACCCTGGATGTACTCCCAGTTGTGCTGTTCATTTACTTTTCCTGTGTTTATTCATTTTACTGCTATTTCTACCTTCCCCAGAACTGTGATGTTGAGTCCAATAGTAGTGGTTCTACAGTCCTGTGGGGGAAAATGGTGGGGGAAAAAATGGTGGAAATAGAATAAATGGTGAAAAAAATTTACTATGAAAAATAACAAATTAAATGTATTTTTACACTCTTATAAAGGACAGTAGGAGAGGTTATTTGTTATGGTGGATAGAGAGCCAGTGTTGAAACTAGAAAGAATCTTTGGGTTTAAGACTGGCACATAATGACTAAATGTTGCTGGAGAAGTCCCTTAATTCCTCAGTGCTCCAGGAAGTTCGGTTAAGACTAAAAATTTCAGAGAAAAGTCAACAAGCATTTATTAAGCATGCTATATAGAAGGCACTGTGCTAAGTGATGGGAATACAAACAGAAGTGGAAAGAGAGAGCCCTTGCTCTCAAGAAGAGCATTTTAATTTTTATATTCCAGTCAGAGGAGGACAACACATAAAAGGAAGCATAAAAGGGGAGGGATGGAGAAAAGGTATATGCATAGGGTCAAGATAGAGAAAGTTGAGAGAGTCAGGAGAGGATCTCCAAAGAGAAATGAAGATATGAATGGCCTAAGGGCTTTCCTCAAAATGGAGGTTATAGAAGAAATCAGTCAATCAGAAGAAGGGGCTGTAGATGAGAAGGCTGCTGTGGCATGGAAGACATGGTAGAGAACCAGAAATGGAATCCAGAGAGAAAAGGTGCCAACCTGTATTGGCAGAGAAAGTTTCTTCACCCAGGAGTTCTCAATATCAGGGAAATAACAGATCCAAACTCAACCTCCTTCCCTATCTCTATCCCTATAAATGATGGTAAATTATCACCCCAAGAGAAACCAAAAATAAAACACGTTAAATTATTAGTCTAGAAAAATATTGCCCAATAGCATATGAATAGGCTAGATATGTGCCCTCAAGGCTATCAGATCTAAATAGTGTGGAAATTCCAAATAGACTGGCTTATTCATACTGAGCACCGGTAATATGTTAGGTGTTACACAGCAAATTAGATACTCTCCCTTCCAGTTTCTTTAAATGTGCTCCTCAAGATTATGAACTCCTTGAGAGGAGGGACATTGTTTTCATCTTCTTTGTATCTATCCCTAGCATTGAGAAGAGTGCAGCACATAATAGGTGCTCAATGCTTGTTGCCTGAGACCTCTCTTTCTTGTTGACTCGGTATTGATCTTCCAATCTGTAGTTTTCAGGGGAAATTCTTAGGTCTAATTTTATTATGATCTAGTATTGGTATTCACAGTAAGAGTGAACAAGTTCAAAGCTGTTGGAAATAAGAGGTTTTGAAAAACGATAAAAAGGGAATGCTCAGAAGTAACCTCCTCCAGCTATCAAGGTTAAGTGGTAAAGTTCAGACTTTGGATTTCTTTGATGGGTGTGGAGTGGACGATCTCATTTAAGTCAGTAGTCAATAAATATTTATTAAGACCAGACACTAAGCTAAGTGCTTGTGATACAAATACAAATAAAGATAGTCCCTGCCCTCAAGGAAATTACAATCAAATTAGGGAATACAATACACAAAAGGAAATAGAAGGGGAGGGCATTATGGAAAACTGAGGGCATAGCAGAAAAATCAGAGATATCCCCATTGGTAAATTCAGGTGAAAAATGGGCTGAATTCACTCCTTAAATGGAAGTTTTAAAGTTCTGGATTCCACCCTCTAATGAGATGGAGTACTAAGGCTCCTGAGATATTTCAGGTTCTAATAACAAGATAAGGGTTTCCTTAATGAGTCTCCTGGAGGCATAGTATCATATTGGAGGCAGCAACAAAAAACATTCCAAAGAAAAAGAATAAAAAAGCAAAATGGCTATCTGGTGAGGCTTTCCAAATAGCTGAGGAAAGAAGGAAAGAGAAAGAGAAAGAGAAAGGACTAAGGGAAAGATATATCCAAATGAATGCAAAATTCCAGAGAATAACAAGGAAATATAAGGTTTTCTTAAATGAGCAATACAAAGAAATAGAAAAAAACAATAGAATGGGAAAGACAAGAGATCTCTTCAAGAAAATTAGAGATATCAAGGGAACTTTTTATGCAAAAATGGGCATGACAAAAATGGTAGGGATTTAACCAAAGCAAAAGCAAAAAAAAAAAAAAGTGGCAAGCATACACAAAAGGACTATAAAATGAGAAAGATCTTAACATCACCAAAAAGGTGTGGTTACTGATCTAGAGTCAAACACCTTGTCAGGTGTTAAGTCAGATGGGCCTTAGGAAGCATTGCTTACAATAAGGTTAATAGATTAAATTCCAGCTGAGCTATTTAAAATCCTAAAAGATGATGATGTTAAAATACTGTACTCAATATGCCAGCAAATTTGGAAAACTCAACAGTGGCCACTAAATTGGAAAAGATCAGTTTACATTCCAATCCTAAAGAAATAAAATGCCAAGGAATGTTCAAATTACCAAACAATTACACTCACTTCACATGCCAGCAAGGTTGCACTTAAGACGGCAAGCTAGCTTTCAGCTCTACGTGAACCAAGAATTACCAGAGAAGTAGGCTGGTTTTCAAAGAGGCAGAGGAACTAGAGGCCAAATTGCCAACATTCACTAGATTATGGAAAAAAGCAAGGGAGTTCCAAAAAAATATTTATGTGTGCTTCACTGACTACAGTAAAGCCTTTGACTGTGTGCATTAGAACAAAAATCTGTCCTCAAAGAGATGAGAGTAGCAGACTATCTTGTATTTGGGTCAGGAACCAACAGTTAGAACCAAACATGGAACAAGCTTGGGAAAGGAGTAAGACAAGTATATCACTTTACTTATTTAACTTATATGCAGAGTACATCATGAGAAATACCGGGTTAGATGAATCAAAAACTAGAATTAAGTTGCCAGAAGAAATATCAATAATTTCAGACATGCAAGTGATACCACTCTGATGGCAGAGAGTGAAGAGGAATTAAGAAACCTCTTGATGAGAGTGAAAGAAGAGATTGTAAAAGATGCCCTGAAGCTTAACATAAAAAAAAGAAAGAAAAGAAAAGAAAGAAACTAAGATCATGGCAAGTGGTCCCACCAATTCTTGGCAAATAGAGAGAGAAGAAACTGAAGCGATGTCAGATTTTTATATCCTTGGGCTCAAAGATCATTGCAGACAGCAACTGCAGCCATAAAATTAAAAAATGCTTGCTACTTGAAAAGAAAGCTATGGCAAATCTAGACAGCATACTAAAAAGCAGAAATAGTGCCTTGCCAGCAAAGATCTGTATAGTCAAAGCTATTTTTTTCCAGTAGCAATGCATGGCAGTGAGAGTTGGACACTAAGAAAAATTGAGTGTCACAGAATCAAAGCTTTTGAGTTGTAGTGATGGAGAAGACTTTTGAGAGTCCCTCAGACATCAAGGAGATCAAATCAGTCAATATTTAAATAAATTAATTCAGGCCATTCACTTGAAGATCAAATGCTGAAGCAGAAGTTTAAATACTTTGACCATATAATGAGAAGACGGGATTCTTTGGAAAAAACCTAATGTTGAGAAAGATTGAAGGCAAAAGGAAAAGGGGCCAGGAGAGGATGAGGGAGATAGAGAATATCATGGAAACAATGTAAATGAGCTTGGAAGATAGTGGAGGATAGAAGGGCCTGGTGTTATGGTCCATGGGGTCACAAAGAGTCAGACTCAGCTGAACAACAAGAAGGGAATATAGTGGAGACAAAGAAGGATTTCTAGATTGTTGAGCCTCCAGGCTCATTCTCAAGGCCATGGGATCTTTCTATTCTTCCCTTTTTCCATCCCCTAACCCATTCCTTTCTCAACTCTCCCACAAGTCCAAGCAGAAAGGGTAGTTTTGAACTTCAACAAAGAACACTAGTATTATCTTCTTGATGACAGGCCAGGAAGAACAGGCAGCAAACTGAAGCTGGTAGCCGTGAGCTAGGAAAACAGGAAGTTTCAGGGTGTAGGGAGTTTTGAGGTATACTTAATGAAACATTTAGCACACCTTTTGAAAACCATTGTAATAATAAATTTGGAGGATTTTGTAAGTTTCTGGGAAAGTAGTATTCAAATAAAAAAAGTGTTCTTAACTATTTATGGGCTCCCACAAGTTCTCTGCATGTTTAACATTTTCTATGAGGCAAAATAAAGACTATTCTCTATGCACATGTAGACAGACAGATATTAGAAATAGGAGATAGATAAATAGATAGGTAGGTAGGTAGATAGATAGATAGAAAGACAGACAGATGAATGGATGGAGAGAGAAACTGAAAGCCTGCATATGGAGTTTAAGGCGTTTTTTTCTTAATCTATATAAACCAAATTCTGAGGTTCCTAAAAATAATTTGTGAGGAGCTTCCTAAGATTAAACCTGTTCCATATAAACACAGAGACTGAGTTCTGGGTCATAAATTATGTTTTTATTTTCAAATCTCTGCAGATTGGTGATACAGTTTAGGAATGCTTCCTAGGATAATGAGGCACCCCAAGATCCTGTCCTGGACCTTTTCTTCTTTCATACTATTTCCCTTGGTAATCTCATTAGTTCTCATAGATTTAATTATCTTCCTCTGCAAATGATTCTCAGATCCATTTTTACAGCCCTAACCTCTCTTCTGACTTCCAATCTCACATCTTAAACTGAATGTCCTGTAGACATCTTAAACTTAACATGTCCCAAACCCTTTCCCCTTCCAAACTTTCCTGTCACTGTCAAGGGTACCACTATCCTCTCAGTCATGTAGGGTCATAATCTTGGTGTCATCCTCAACTCATCACTCTCATCCCCCAAATTCAATCTGTTGCCAAGCCCTATCAGTTCTACCTTTACAACATCCCTCTTTTATGCCCCCTTCTCTCCTCTGAGACTGCCCACTCCCTAGTGTAGGCCCTCATCACCTCCCAACTGTACTATTGCAATAACTTGCTGCTAAGTGTCCCTTCTAATCTCCTCCCACTACAGCCCCATGTTCCCCTCAGCTACCAAAGTGATATTCCAAAAGCACAGGTCTGATCATGTCATTCCCTTTCTCAATAAACTCCACTGGTCCCTCTTACCTCCAGGATCAAAGACAAAAACTTTGGTTTGATTTTTAAAGCTCTTCAAAACCATGGCCAATTCTTTCCTTTCCATTCTTCTTCCACTTTAACTCTCCTCCACATTCTGACACTGACCTCTTTGTTCCTTGCACAAGACACTCCATCTCCCAAGTCTACATTTTCACTGGTTATCTGTTCACCCTGCAACTTTCTCCCTCCTCATTTCTGCCTCCTAGCTTTCCTGGCTTCCTTCAAGACTCAACTAAAACACCACTAGATCCAAATAAAATCAAACTCTGCTTCAGAGAGCACAACTATGATGGGCTGGCCACAATGTTCAATTGCCAAATGTGAGCTTGCCTAAAAGACTATTTTATGGAGAGCTCACACAGTGCAAGGGCTCACATGGTGGTCAGAAGAAGTGATACAAGGACACTCTCAATATCTCTCAAGAACTTTGGAACTGATTGGGTGACATGGGAGACACTGGCACAGGACTGCCCAACATGGTGTACCCTTATCAGAGAGGGTGCTGTACTCTATGAGCAAAGCAGAATTGAAGTATTTCAAAAGAAATACAAGACGGGAAGATATAGAGAAACCACCCCAAATGTTCACATGGACTATTTGTGCCCAAACTTTGAGCCTTTCGAGCTCATACTGCTCTGATCAGCCACAGTGGGCAGAATTGTAACTCCACTCTGACAGAGTGATGTCATTTTGGTCCTCTTTGGGAATGAAGGACAACAACCAACCAAAATCCCACCTTCTGCAAAAAGCCTTTCCTAGTCCCCCCCCTTGATGCTAGTGCCTTCCTTCTCATATTACTTCCAATTTATTCCAAATATTATCATGTACATAGAGTTGTTTACATGATGTCTTCTCATTAGACTATGAACTTCTTGAGAACAGGGATTGATTTTTGCCTTTCTTTGTCTCCCCAGCATTTATCACAGTGCCTTGTACATAGTAAACACTTAATAAATGCTTGTTTGACTTACTAAAGAGGTTTTAACTTTTTTTTATCAAATTTTCTGAAGCTATTAGTCTTCTACTGTCACACAGCTCTCTTTTTGAATAGGAATCTTCAGTCTGTGAGCACCATTTGTTTGGGATGTTTGCAAAAGTTGGTTTTTATTCTTTTGAACTCTTCTCTTGGAGATAGCTTGAAAATTAATCTTTGAAAGCCTTAAAAATCATTTCACCTCCCATATTAATATTTTCTGTACATTTTTGGAACAGTCCGATGACTCTTCTCTACTTCTTAAGGGCAACTGTCACTTCACATTTTATCAGGCACTGAGGTGCTGGCATGGAAATATGGGAGTTCCACTGTTACAGAATGCCCCACAAACACATAGTCCATTTTGTGTTTAACTGTGCTGTTCCTTCCAGGATTTAGAAATGCTCTTATGATGACTTGGCTTAACCAGGTCTGAAAATAAGGTTTCTAAAGTCACATGTTCCGTACTACTCTTTTTCCTATCTGAAATGATGATGTTCACATTCTTTTGTTATCCTTTTCTATATTTTACATAGGAATTTGTACTTTATAAGCAATTGAGGTCCTGGATTTCCATGTCTCTCTGCTTGGCATGGAGATCAAATGTTTGCTGGCTGAAGCAGTTTCTGAACTCTTCACGGTGGCAATAGTTTTGCAATGGTTAAACTTCTCAAAGAAATTATGATAATCAGAGTCAAGGTCTTCTCTGATACCACCACCATTCCACCTCAGGCCTGGATTATTGCACTGGTAGGTCTGCCTGCCTCAAGTCTCTCCCCTCTCCAACACATCCCTCCATTCAGCCACTGAAGTGATTTTCCTACAGCATATGTTACCACCATCACCCCCCATTCAGAAAACTCCAATGTCCCCTTATCACCTCTAGGATCAATTACAAAATTCTGTTTTGCCTCCAAAACTCTTTTGTAACCTAGACCCCTTCTACCTCTCCAGTCTTCTTACCCCTTCCTCCTGGCACTTACTCTTAAATTCAGTAACACTGGCCTCTTGGCTGTTTCATCAACAAGACACTTCATTCTTTTGGTTCTGGGCATTTTCTCTGGCTGTTCCCATGCCTGGAACGCTCTCCCTCCTCGGTTTACTTTAAATTCCAACTAAAATCCCATCTTTTACATAAAACCTTTCCCAATTCCTCTTAATTCTAGTGCTGTCTTTGTTAATAATTCCCTATTTGTCCTACATATAGTTTGCTTTGTACAAATTTGTTTGTATGTTGTTTCCTTCATTAGATCATAAGCTCCTTGAGGGCAGGAAATATCTTTTACCTCTTTTTGTACCCCTAGCACTTAGCACAGTACCTGGCACATAATAGGCACTTAATACATGTTTACTTATTGATTGATCTTTTCTTTTGTTTCCCATTTTTAATAGCTGCTATACACAAACACAAGGTCTTCTCATCTTGATTTTTTTCTTCTTCTCTACTGTGTACTTGGTGTAGCCTATAGTCAGAAAGACCTGGGTTCAAATCCAGCCTCAGACCCTGACTAGCTCGGCAAGTCACTTAACTCTGTTTGCCTCAGTTTTCTCATCTGTGAAATGAGCTGGAAAAAGAAATGACAAACCACCCCAGTATCTTTGCTAGGAAAACCGCAAATGTGGTCCTGAAGAGTCAAATACAACTGAACAACAATAACCATTGATTTTGACAGTTGCTGTAACCAGTCCAAGATCTGCCTGATCTAGCTATCATTTCAGAAATCAGCTATCTGTTGCACAGACAGCTGGTTTTGAAATGACCTCTGCATAAGCAAATTGTTTCCTGTCTGCTGAGGTTTACTCAATTTCATTTTGGGTTATATAGTTCAGTAACTGCCACACCCAACAAGTAGTGGTATAGGGAGGTGATGCTTAGGAGCAGGGTTTTCATTTATGTTGACTTTATTTGGGGGATCTTGTCAAATTTTTCAAAGACTACAAGGTCTTCTCTGAGGTCCCTTCTCTGCACCAGACACATAAACTGCAATTATCTTCCTGCAGGTTTGTCTGCTTACGTTCATCATGAGCACAACAAGGCAAGATGAGTAAGTTTTCCGTGAAATTATGTTTCTTGATGCCTTTGGGTACATGATGAAACGTATTTCTACTATTATTCACTTCTCTAGAGAGAATCTGTGATGCGTCCTTCCACATGGCTGAAACTTAAAGACAGATGCAAATCAGTTTCTCTAATGGTGCAACCTTCTGTTCAGTCATTGATCATAACTCATACATGAAAAGTACCAACAACTAAGTTTTGGAAATAACATAAAAATTATATGATTCTTCATCCCCTCTGGCCCCTCTTCCGCTACTGTCACTGTGGAAACAGTAGGAGACTGAACAATTTGGGTTCACTTGGAATTTTTTATCTGTTTCTGTGCATTTCTGTGGACAAAAACATTCATCATCCAGTGGCCAAACTTTCTAATGATAAAGCTCTCCAGCAGCTTACATAGTCTGATCTTGGGGATGTACTCAAAGTCATTCCAGCCAGAACTTGAGTTCCATTGGCATAACCTTCGGGAACTCAGGATGGATTCCAAGATGGGATAAGTCAGTCAACAAGCATCTATTATGCACTTACTACTTGCCAGGAATTGTGCTAAGTACTAGGGATACAAAGAAAAGCTAAAACTTTAAAATTGTAAAATGGAAATTATAACAGCACTTCCAGAGTTACTATGAGGATTAAATGAGATAATACTTGTAAAGAACTTACTTAGTAAAGTGCTCAGGACATAGTAAGTACTATATAAGTACCTATTCCTTTCCCTCCTTTCCCAAAGCACCATCACTGCAAGGGAGGGAAAACAAATCTCAGTCAAGGACTACACATTCTGACAGAGGAAACAACTACACACACACATGCATACACTCACATGTATGGATGCATATATAAATATTTGTATATACACACATATATCTTGTATATGTGAGTATATATATGTATATCCATATATACACACACAAGATATATAGGTATATACAGAATAAGTTGGAGGTGTTATTGGAAAATATCTCTTCTCTGAGTTCATGTGGTAGGGAGCTGCTGCCAAGTATATATTTAGTACAACATAGACATTATGGAAGTAAAAACCTATGCTCAAAAAAATTATGCTCAAACATAAGTTGAGGCCTCAGAGAAAACCTGAACAATCAGGAAGTTTCTGACAAGGCTTCTTATGGGCAAAATTACATCATAGTGACAGAGAAATAATACATTTGGATACTACAATCTTGTACATGGCTCTTAGGCCACAGAAGTTAAAGAGAAGACAGAGCTATAAACCCATACTTTCTTCAATGTCATAAAAGCTGAACGATCTTAAAACAGTCATAGTCATATACATCCCCTACTGAAACAAACCTCATCAAACAAATTCTATAGGTAAACTAAGTCAGGTTACAGATTAAACTACATTTAGAGGATTCACAAATAGGGTACCATAGTCACTTTCCCTTAAGATTCTTGACCTTTTGTTCCTCCAGATGAATTTTGTTATTGTTTTTCTAGCTTTATAAGGTAATCACTTGGTAGTTTCATCAACATGACACCAAATAAATAATTTCGGTATTACTGTCATTTTTATTGTATTAGTTTGGCCTACCCATAAGCAATTAACATTTCTCCAATTATTTAGCTCTATCTTTGTGTAACATGGTCTTTCAAATATCACTAATAGTGGTTCAGCAATAAATCAGCCAGTTTTTCAGGACCTGAGGTTCTAGTTCACTTAGGATAGGCGACTGAATTCATCAGGGGCAGCTAAATATCCAACTACCTCCTTACTTATTTCAGGTATTAATTCCCTGTTAGTCATTTTTATTCTAATGTGAAAGGTCATATATGTTTCAGAGAATACAGAAATAATATAAGAATTGGGCAGCTGGACTTTTTCTCTCTTGTCAGTTATAATTACTGTATCCATCCCAGAGAAAGCATTGTGCCCCTTTTGAATCTCCTTTGTTTCCCAGTATGACTTTTAAAAAGGCACTGGCCAAGTCACAGCTCAGTCTGAGCCTCAGCAGTTAGGACAAGGAGTCAGTGGAATTCCTTGTGTCTCCTAAACAAAGGGCTGGGGTGCCAGACCTCAGTCCTGGGAGGCACCCTTCATAGGAAAATTCAGTATATATAATATATACATACACACACATGCACACATATATACATGTAAATACACACATATACATACATATATGTGTGTGTATATATGTATATATATGGAAAAAGTATTTGCAATAGATGATAAGTCAGGCTTCAAACTGAAAAGAACAATGAGATTTAGATTAGGGAAATTCTTTCAATTTAATTCAATTCAATAAGCATTTGTTAAATGCTTATTTATTAAATTTTACACATAATTGTATAAGTTTTATAAATATTTATTATGTAAATACTTATTTATTAAATACCTACTAAATGTTTGGCTGGCCCAGGGGATGGAAAGACAAAACAAAGAAACAAATAATTCCTGGATCTTAGGGAGTTTACATTCCACTAGGTGGATACAACTTTTATTAAGAAAATAGAAAGTAATTTGAGGCGTGAGGGAACACTGGGAATGTAAGGATTCTAAAAGACTGAAGTAGGTTCGGGAGCTAGTCTAGGACAGCTTGCTAGAGCAAAATCAAAAAAGTGGAAGATGGAATGTCAAATTTGGGAAAGAAAAGTTGGCAATTTGGCTGAAATAAAAAGGGAATAATATAAAATTAGTCTGTAAAGATAAGCTATAGCAAGATTATGAAGGGCTTTAAATGCCAGACTCAGAGCATTTAAAGAGTGTAAACCTGAACACTCTTAGCTTAATGTTGATGAATTTCTTTTAAAACATTTTTGATAATCATATTTCAATATAATCAGTTTCTTTGCAATCATGTATTTTAGATATTTTATGCATTTAAAAATGATGGAGTGATAGGACCTGGACTCCAGAAAGGAGAAGACCATATCTCTAGAAACAACCCAGTCCTTGGCTTTTCCCCATACATTTCATCAGCCTGGATTACCGGCCCTAGGCATCTGGCCCACTCCAGCTCACCTGGATCACCTAATTAGCCTACTTGATATTCCTTTCACTTTTGCATTTGGCCCATCCCAAACTATTTACCATTCCTTAATCCAAACCAGATCCTTTCTCACAGTTCTTTTGTATATAAGCCTCAATCTCATCCTCATTAAGTGTCAGGTTTCACGAGAAACTCCCACTCCTGTTGGCTTTACAATTAACTTTGTCACTTGACTGGAAGAAGGTTTGAGTGCATGAATTCATTCCAGGTGGAAGCTGTCTGGTACCCTGACATTTTTGGGTTCCCAACAACCCCAAATTGCACCAAAAGCCTTACTCTGAAAAGGAGACCACAGACTTCTAGATCTTCAATGGGGCTTCTAACACTACTACTACTAATAATCATATTAATGTTTGTTTTGCTCTTTGAGTTTGGCAAAACTCTTTATAATATTAGCTCATTGGATCATTACAACTCTGGGAGGTAAGATGCTATTCTTATTCTCACTTTTGCTGAGGAGATGAATGAGGTAGAATGAGGTAAAGTGACTTGCCCTGGGTCACAAAATGTCTTAGACTCGATCTGAACTCAAGTCGTCCTGACTTTGGGATAGCTAGGTGTCTGGGATCCAGCGCCAGGTCTAAGGTCAGGAAGACTCATCTTCCTAAATTGAAATCTGACTTCAGACTTTGTGACCCTGGGTAAGTCACTTAATCCTGTTTGTCTCAGTTTCCTCATCTGCAAAATGAGCTGGAGAAGGAAATGGCAAACCACTCCAGGATCTTTGTCATGAAAACCCCAAATAGGATAATGAAGAATCAGACAGGACTGAAAAGCGACTGAACGACAAAAGTCAAATTGTTACAAAGAAAGTTTTAAGGGACTTGTCCGTGGTGATTTCCCTTGAGTGCAGATCTGACCCCTAAACTCCTGACTCCAAGTCTATCAAAGTAGGCACTACACCACCTAGCTATTTCTTTAAACGATTAAGTAAAAACTCCTGTCCTGGAGAGAAGGGTCATGCGCTATTATTATTGAG
This sequence comes from Notamacropus eugenii, assembly GCF_028372415.1. Lineage (NCBI taxonomy): Eukaryota > Metazoa > Chordata > Mammalia > Diprotodontia > Macropodidae > Notamacropus > Notamacropus eugenii. Next base: position 199,052,706 of record NC_092876.1, on the reverse strand, counting down.
CAAAAGAGTGACATGGTTAGATCCGTCCTTTGTAAATCAGTTTGGTAGCTATGTGGAGGATGGAATGGGCACAGACAGTACTGGAAGCAGGTAGACCAATTAGGGCACTCTTGCAATAGTCTAGGCAAGAAATGATGAGAGGAACTAGGGTAATAGCCATGTAAGAATGGGGAAAGGGAGGGATAAAAGAGCTCCTGTAAATGGAAAATTTACAAGACTTGCCAACTAATGAATATGAGGTTAAGATTCAAGGATGACTCCAAGGTCATGGACTTTTATTACTGGAAAAAAGGTGGTGTCCCCATCAGAAATAGGGAAATTTGAAGAAAGACCAGTTTCAGTGGGAGAGGTAGTAAAGATGAATTCCATTTTAGAGTCATTAAAGTTTGAGATGCCTATGAGACATCCAGTAGGCAGCTAATGACAAGGACTGGAATTCAAAAGAGAGGTTAGGGCTAGAATGTATAGATTTTGAAGTCATCTGTAATGGAAATGATCATTGAACCATATTTGCTGATGGCAACACCAGGGAGAGAAGTGAGTGCTCTGAGAACAGAGCTTTGGGGTATACCCATAATTAAGGAAAAGCTCTATCAAGAAGGAGAACAAGAAGAAAATGGCATCCAAAAAAGCTAAAGGGAGAAAATAGTATATAGGAGGAGGGAAAAGGCATTAATTGTCAAAAGGATGAGTACTGAGAAAAGGCCATCAGATTTAACAATTAAGAGATCATTAACAATCCTGAAGAGAACAGCTTTCTTCCAGCAATGGCTAAAAAAACAGAGGGATTGCTAGGCACTGATTTTTTTGTTCAGTTGTTTTTTCAGTCATACCCCACCCTCTGTGACCCCATTTGAGCTTTTCTTGACAAAAATACTAGAGTGGTTTGCCATTTCCTTTTCCAGCTCATTTTACAAATGAGGAAACTGAGGCAAACAGAGGTGAAGCGACTTGACCAAGGTCACACAGCTAGTAGGTGTCTGAGGCTAGATTTGAATTCAGGTCTTCTTGATTCCAGGTCCAGCACGCTATTCACTGTACCACCTAGCACATTACCATGTTCTTCCTTGATATTCTCTTCTCCCTAAGGTTTTCATGACACCATTCTCCCCTGCTTCTCTTTCTACCTATCTGACCATGCCTCCTCTGTTTCCTTTAATAGATCATCATTCACTTCACAACTAACTGCTACCTCTGGGTCCCCCGGGCTGGGTCCTGTAACATATCTCCACACAGTTTCACTAGGTGACTGCATCAGCTCCAGTGGATTTAATTACCATGTCTATACAGATGACCCTGAGATCGATTTATCTAGCCTTAATCTCTCTACTTACTTCCAGTTTCCCATTTTCAACTATTTTTCAGACAGCTTGAACTGTCTTAAACTTAAACTCAACATATCCAAAACATATCTCATTATCTTTCCCCCAAAACCTTCCCCTCTTCCTAACTTTCCTGTTGATGTCAAGGGAATCTCCCTTCTCCCCGTCACCTAGGCTCACAACCTAGGTGCCACCCTTGACTCTTCACCTTCTCACCCACCACACTCAATCAGTGGTCAAGTCTTGTCATATCCATAACCTCTTTTTGAGTAAACCCCCTTTTCTTCTCTGACACTGACACTACCCTGCTGCAGACCATCATCACTTCATGCCTGAACTATTGTAATAGTCTGCTGCTTGGTCTCCCTGCAGCTAGGTGGCACAGTGGATAAAGTGCCAGGCCTGGAGTCAGGACAACCTGAATACAAATCCAGCCTCAGGGTCAAGTCCCTTGGGCAAGTCACTTAACCTCTATTTGCCTCAGTTTCCTCATTTATAAAATGAGCTGGAGGAGGAAATGACAAACCACTCCAGTGACTTTGCCAAGAAAACCCCAAATGGGGTCACAGAGAGTGGGATATGACTGAACAACAACAAATAGTTTCCTGTCTCAAGTCCCCCCTCACTCTAATCCTTCCTCCATTTGGCTGTCAAATTGATCATCCTAAAATGCAGATCAGATCACATCACTCCCCTGTTCAATAAACTCTAATGATTCCTTATTACCTCAAGGATCAAATCTTGTGTTTGACTCTCAAAGCCCTTAATCACTTGGCCACCCACCTTTCTGGTCTTGCTATCCCTTACTTCCCTCTACTTAATCTGTAATCTAAGGGCATTGACCTCTTTGCAATTCCTTGAAGAACTTGGATAAGAATCACACAAAGTGATAAGATGTAAAAAAAGTTTCAAGCTGCCTGTAAAGGGAGTAGAAAAATCGATGAGATCCTAAATCCATTACAGTATGAAAGTATGCTAGGAGATGTTTCCTCCTGTTCTCCTTCCAGTTCTAAAGATTAGGTTAGAGCATCAAATCATTAGCCTCACAGAAGCAAAATTACCAAGGTTTCATTTATTCAGCCAGTCAACAAAGCATTTACAGGCATACCTCATTTTATTACATTTCGCTTTATTGCCCTTCACAGATACTGTGATTTTTATAAATTGAAGGTTTATGGCAAGCCTGCATCTAGCAAGTCTATTGGCGCCATTTTTCCAACATCATGTGCTCACATCATGTTTCTTTGTCACAGTTTAGTAATTCATACAATATTTCAAACTTTTTATTTATTCTTGTATCTGTCATGGTGATCTGTGATCAGTGATCTCTGATGTCACTATTGTATTTGTTTTGGGTGCCACAAACCAAGCCTATAGAAGACGGTGAATTTGATGAATAAATGTTATATGTTTTCTGGCTGCTCTACCTACCCCAGTCTCTCTCTCCTTCTCCTGCCTCCCTAATACCTGAGACACAACAATATTGAAGAACAATGCATAAATTTAGCTGGTAAAGCAGTGGCAGGATTTGGGAGAATTGACTCCAATTTTGAAAGAAGTTCTATTGTAGGTAAAATGCTATCAAACAGGATAAATCTTTCACAAAAGTCAGTTGATATGGCAAACTTCATTATCTTATTTTAAGAAATTGCCACATACTAGCTGTGTGACCCTGAGCAAGTCACTTAATCCCATTTACCTAGGGGAAAAAAAATTGCCAACCTTCAGGAACCATCATCCCGATCAGTCGGGAGCCATCACCATCAAGGCAAGACCTTCCACCAGCAAAAAGATTGAGGACTTGCTGAAGTGTCAGATGACGATTAGCCTTTTAGCAATAAAGTATTTTTAATTAAGTTATGTTCATTGTTTTTTAGACATTACTACTGCATACTTAATAGACCACAGCATAATGTAAGCATAACTTTTATATGTACTGGGAAACCAAAAATTCCATGTGACTTGCTTTACTGCAGTGGTCTGGAACCAAATCCACAAAGTCTCCAAGGTATGTCTGTATTAAGCTTTCTATCTGGCCAAGCACTATGCTAATTAAAGAGAATACAAAAAAAGATAAAAAAACAAAAAAAAAAAACAAAAACAAAAAACAGTCCCAGCTCTCTAGGATCTCAGAGTCTAATGGGAAACAAAATGCATAAAACTGTATGCAAACCAGATGTAGATTAGAAAAATCTGGGATAACCAATGCAGGGAAGTTGCTTTACGAAGTTGCAAGGGTTGGGAGAACAGTCACTTGCAGATCATTGCACTCACTCACCATGTCCCCAAAAAGCCATTCTGAACTTCTATTATCTTTTTAACCAAGCTTATACCCCGAAGTATGAGGGCAACTTGCTTAATTGATTCAATTGAGCCCATGAGGTATTGGTACTTGAGCCTTGGGCTCCCGGCTAAGCAAAGAGTCAAATCTAGATGCCTAGAGTTCCTTCTATGGAATTAGTCAGCTGGGACAGGATGGTGGGACAGTGTGGCATGTTTCTCTCCCCAACCCCAACCTCTGCCCTTCACAATCATCTCCCCATGACACAAATTTTAAGTCCTGTAGCTAAAGCATTTTTGTGAAGCAGTGTGGCTTGGTAGAAAGAATGCTGCACTTTAGGAGATCTAAATTCAAATCTCAGCTACATTAATTACTAACTCTGTAACGGTGATCAAATCACTTAAACTCTCTAAATCTGTTCGTTCTTCTGCACCTGGGGTTGCCAGCAAGGTAAAAATGATTTTTATACTTTTAAATAAAGTTTTATTCTATTTTAGAATGTAAAAAGTATTCTTAGCTTGCAGGCCTTACAAAAACAGGCAGGGCAGGATTTGACACCCATACCATAGTTTACCTACCACTTACCTATAAAATGGGCATTTTACACTACCTTCCTGTCAGAGCTGCGGATATAGAGCAAGTGTGGAGTCAGGAAGATTTGTGTTCAAGTTCTGACAAGTCATTTAACCTCTAGGTGCCCCCAGACTATAAGTTGCAAAACCGTTTCTAGATCTGACCTGGTAGAGGGAATTCCTATACCATGGGCTTAGACATTAAAACACAAAGCTTATGTGGAAAGCTTGTAATAAACCCCAAAATAGTATGTAAATGTCATGTCTCTGTGCTCAAGATGTATAGTTATCCCTTCCACATCTCAACTTTCCCCATCTCGGTTTCAGTGTTATCTCAGGTTGGCATAAGAAATAAAATGGGAATTTGGGGAGTTTTGTGGAAGCCATAGAGGACACAGAAAAAGTTCAGAAACTCAGAAATGTTTAAAATATATGTGTAAGTATTGTATAAAATCAACACATTTTGTCTTTTAATACCATAATAATTCCAACTTCTTCTGTCACAAAGGGAAGGCCAAAAACTTTTACATGGATTTTCTAGATCACAGGATACCATGTCCCTAATTCCTGGTATGTGGGAAGGATAACTGTGTGACTATCAGAGAGGCCTTATTTATAAATCTGTACTAAGAATGGAAGTTTGGGATTAAAATATTAAATAGGGTACTGCTTTAATGAGGCATCATTTTTCTTTCTGTATAAGAAGTCCATAGTCATACTCTTTAGGGATTCTGTGCTCATTCCTGAGTTAGGTTCTGTTTATGTCTTCTGCATTTACTTTAGATGAGTTAGCCAGATACTTTAAGATGAATGCTAACTCACCAAGATGCTCTGCAGTTTAGTCCAATAATCCAGACTTTTTTTCACTTTAATAGTCTTTTCACAGCCAAAAAAAAAAAAATCACCCTTCTTACCACCTCATTCAGAAAAAAGTCATGTTTTCCATATGCAGCTGAGAAGGAGAAAGCCATTATTACATTTTCTCCTTGTTTGGCCCATTTCAGAAGTCTGGTTCTACTTGAATTATGCCTGAGTTAGTCTTTCCTACACAGTTGATAAAATACATTTTCCTCAAACACCACCAACTTCATTTCACTTCACTGGGCTTCTAATCGAATGTTGTGTGTAAAATCAAAACTTCTCTGTCTGACTTTCAACATGATCACCAATCCTTTAACATCTCATCTATCCATACGCTACATTTCATCTGCAGTATTTCTCACTAGATAATCTGGTACCCAAATTATAGATGATGCAAATGATTTTACATAACCTCTATAGTCTGGATGTGTCTACTGGGAAGCATCCCACCTTGGCCAGAATTTCTGACTGTTTATCTGAAGGGTCTGGGAAGTCCCTGACAAATGTCAGCCAAAAGGGAAATTAAATTTAATCCACTTTGAGTTACCAAGTTCTTATTATGTAGAAGGAAAAAATTGTTAGGAATGCTAAAGCTCAGAATGAGCTGAGGATGATTAGGAAAGCTAAATTCAACCAAAAGGACTTTTTTTTCAGTTACATTGAGAGACAACGGAGAACTTTTGCTGGGGAGAATTGGATAATGATAACTGGCAACTGGGAGAAGACAGAGGTACTCGGTCCTTGTTACGTCCAGGGAAGGGTAACTAGGATGATGAAAGGCCCTGAATGACATTCCTTCGTTCATTCAATAAAGATTTATTAAGCACCTAGTATATGCCAGGCACTGTTACAAAAAAAGGGGGATACAAAAAAAGACAAAAGACAATCCATACCCTCAAGAAGCTTAAAATCTAATGCAGAGACAACATGCAAACAAATATGTAGAAAGCAAGTTTATACAGGAGAAAAAGGAAATAATCAACAGATAGAAAGCACTAGAATTAAGAGGGGTTGGGGAACGCTTCCTGTAGAAGGTGTGATTTTAGTTGGGACTTAAAGGAAGCCAGGGAGATCAGTAGTCAGAGCAGAGGGAGAATGTTCCTGGTATGAGGGACAGACAGAGAAAATGCATGAGCCAAGGAACATTCAAGGATTGGTGGAAGGAATTGGGCATATGTAACCTGGAGAAAATAATATTGAGAGGGGCCATGGTAGCTGTCTTCAAGTATTGTGAAGGAGAGATCAGACTTAACTTGTTTGTACAGAGGTCAAAACTGGGGACAATGGGTAGAAATCGAAAAAAAGTCGATTTAGGCTCAATATCAGGGGAAAACTTCCTAAAAATTAGAGCTGCCCAAACTTGGAATGAGAGGCCTCAAGAGGTAGTGGATTCCCCCTTGGGGAGGGTCTTCAATAAGAGGGTGGGTGGGCACTCACCAAGTTTCTGAGGGTGGGGATTCCTTTCATGAGTGGATTGGATCAGCTAATTGCTTAGATTCCTTCCAGTTCTCCAAATTCTATGATTCTGGACAGAACTCTGCCTGTGAAAGGAGGGACAGGGAAGGTGGACCCTAAAGGACTGTGGTTTTCTAAGAAATCATGGATCAACAGAGCAGGTACAACTGGCTCATCTTTTTTTCTTTCTTTTTTTGAGGCAATAGGGGTAAGTGATTTGATCACACAGCTAGTAAGTGTCTGAGGCCAAATTTTAACTCAGCTCCTCCTGATTCCAAGGCCAGCTCTATTCATTGCATCACTTAAATACCTGACTCACCTTTCTTCTGGTCACTTTGCTTAACCCAGACTAGCCAACCAAATTTGCTTGTTATCTTTCACATAAAATTTTCCTCTTCTCACTTCCCTGCCTTCTTTGCATGGGAGGTTTTCTTAAAGTAAGCAGGTTTTAAGGCAATTAGCAAGGTACAGATGGAGATCCCAGAGAGGCGTTAGTCAAAGTTGGTAAATAATAGTAACTTACTATATAATACTTTTAATTTTTACAAGATGCTTTCCTTACAACAATCTTACACAGCAGTAATCAGTTAACCAATAAACATTAATTTTAAATGCTGAGCACTGTGATGGGAAATAAAGATGTAAATAAAACATCTTGGGACATTTATACATATAAATATACAGAAAATAAGTATACTGAGTGAGATGTCCCCATTACACAGATAAGGAAATTGAGTCTCAAAGAAATTAAGTGACTTGCCCAAGTCCAAGCAATTATTAAAAAACAAATATGAGTTTCAAACCATGTTCCTAAATCCTGGGCTAGTTCCATTCTACTGTGAAGAAAAGTTTATTTTAAGTGCCTTATCTCTCCCTTTTTTTTTCCTGTCTACTCGGCTCCTGGTTACTCCTTGTAGGATGTTAACCTTTTGTTCTGAAGGTTCACTGAAATTTCAAAGAGATTCTTAAAAGTCAAAGACTCAAAACTGGAGGCAATTGAGTCGCCTTCTTGAAAGTCACATCCAAAAATCTTTGTTCTGTTTAAATTACATCTTTTACATTTACCATTAAAAGGTTTCCTTTTCCTGTGTCCCTCTTCTATTGACCAGAAGTGTACCCATCTTGGCAAAAGAAGATTTGGTGTTTTCTCTCTCATGCTTTAAAGAAATTATCATTGAGGATAATAATGGTAATATTTTGTACAACATGATTCTATCAAAGAATTTAGAGTACTCTTGGTTACCTCATTTGATTTAGAAATATTTTTACAACAGGCAGAAAACAAGGTGTTATTATTCCCACTGTCCGGATGGGAAAACTAAGGAAGAGAAATTAAGGGACTTAACAAGGTCAGTCAATGATGGAATTGGAAATTGAACCTATTACTGTCCAAATTTCATTAAACCACTATCCCTCTCCTGAATTCCCTTCACGACTCTTCCTGCCCCCAAAACGATTCAAGTGTACATGATCTTTAGTGTGAATGACCCAGTCAGACGTTCTGGTTTACTATTACTACTTCTCTCCAGAAAGCAGCTCTTTTTGCTCAGGAGACAACAATGGAATTCACATAGCTTGACTTTGGGATTCATTGCATTAGGAAGGATATCACTATCTCTTGGCCAAGCAAAGTCTTAAAGCCCCCTGTGTGGGTTTCATTTTTTCACATTAGAGTTGGATTTCAAAAGCCCATTGGAAGTAACCTCTGGGCAGACATTTTCTGTGATAAATTCTCCCTTGGCTTTCCACAGTTCACTCTATCCACCGAGAAATTTTTCTACTTCCCTACCTTTCTGAAGGACTTATTTGTTAAATGGCAGCTTCTCAAACTGGATATACCATTTATCCACAATCACAATTCATTCTGCTTTGCTTCGGAATGAGGTGGGAGCAGTTGAACAAATACCTTTAATAGCACTTCCCCTTTCTTTCTCTTATTCTACTTCTCCTGCTTTCCACAGATAATAGGAATTTAAAAACTGATGTGTAACGATGAAGGAAGAGGAAGACTAAAATAGATGAATTAAATGTGGCCTGAAGTACAAACCTCTCTCTCCTTCGCACAGGAAAAAAAATCTTCTGGGCATATGATGGACTATCACTGTTGGCTAAGCGAGGGATTTCAAACTTTTGAAATCATAGAATTTTATAATTAAAAGGAACAAAAAAAGGGAATGTTTGTGAAATGGTAATTTAAGGACATACACGAACACATATGTGTATGAAACACGCATATATGTTACTTATTTGTTTATATAATAGACTGTGTATATATATAGAACATATCAGTGTTATACACATAGCAAATTATATACATGTAACAATGCATGTGTGTGCTATATATACACATGTGAGATATGCATATATGATTTGTGTATGGTAAGAGATAAAGTGTGGCCTAATGGATAGATGACTAGTATTGGAATCACACAGGCCAGTGGTCAAGCCCTATAGTTAATACTTACTAGCTGTGTGTGACCATGGGGAAATCACTTCACTTTTCAGTGCCACACACAACTCCCTTCTAAAATCGTAAGTTACCCAAAGTTGTCAATCTGCATCCACAGGAGAGTTTCTACACTGGGAGTTCAATGAGAAATCAGGTAATCATGTACCAATACCACCACCCTCCTCCTCAAATATAATGCAAATGTTACCAAAAAAAAAAAAAGTATACTAAATTATACCCAGTTCTCTATGTTGAAATAAAGAGCTGAAATGTGCCTACTAAGAATGCCTCTTTATTCTTTCCAAAAAAGTTCATGTCTTAATGCTGTCTGGTGGCTAGAATACCAAGTAAACTTGAAATCAGCTCTGAAACTTACTAATTATATGACCCTCGGGATGATGTTTACCTTAACTTAGTTCTCTCATCTGTAAGATGGAAAAAACTCACTGGTTTACTAGGAGGCTCAAATGAAATAGTGTATGTAAAGGGCTCTGCAGATTTTAAAGCCCTGTACAACTGCCAGTTATTAATATTTCATCAGCATAGTCACTTCCTCCATTGACATAGCGAACAACTCCCTCCCCCAACCCTATCCCAACCACTGCCTTTAGTACATAGTCTAAAGCTGTTAGGATCAAAAAAATGTTCATCAGCTGGGAGCCAGTCTTCTGGTGATGAACCCACATTATTCAGCAAAATCAGCCTTCAGAAAACACCCCAAATCTATCCCCAGGCCTCCACACAAGCTGGCTAGGTAAGACAGTGAGTGGATAGAAAGAGCTTGGCCTGGAGTCAGTATGCATTGAGTTCAACTCTGGCCTCAGATACCCACTAGTTGTATAACCCTGGGCAAGTCACTGAATTCTGCCTCAGTTTCTTCAACTCTTAAATAAGCATAAACAATAGTACCTACTTTGCAAGGCTGTTGTGAGGATTCAGTGAGATAATATTTGTAAAGTACACAGGGTCTGACAGGAGGTAGGTGATATAGAAATACTTATTCCCTACTCAAAACTTTTCCATCTTTTTAACTTTTTCCAAAACTTTTCTCTGCCTTCAAGATCCTAGGATCACCTTGATGAGACATCAGAAGAGAATTTTAGCAAAGGAATAAATGATAGATAAGTAAACAGCAGAGTAACAAAGCTGGCGATAAAGGGTTAGATTTTTTTTAATGTTGTTTCTTGTCTGGACAAAGCAGTTTCTTTGGCCAAGGACAGCAATACTTGTACTTTTTGTTTTCTGACAGGACTCCTGATGAGACTTGGGGAGAAATCACCACCACCACTCCCAAGATGAAGGAGAAAATATAGTTTGGAGGACATAAACACCACCACCCCATCCTACCCCAAACTAGAAAGTAGAGAAAATATAATCTGGAGATATACAGATCAATTTCATCAGCTAGGCTTCTGTGACTACGTAGACGTATCCTAAGTTGTTATAGGTACACAGAGGTTACAGTAACTTGTCCAGAGTCACACTGCTAGTATGCACTGGAGGTAGAATTGTAGAAATAATAATGAGTATTTATATAGCACTTCAAGGTTTTCTAAACGCTTCATGAAAGTCTCATTTTATCCTCACATTACAACATGTCCTGGGAAGTGGGTGCTATTATTATCCTCATTTCACAGATGAAGAAACTGAGGCAGACAGAGATTAAGTGGCTTGTCCAGGGGTCACACAGCTAGGCAGTATCTGATGCTGGATTTGAATTCAAGTCTTCCTGACTGCCGTCCAAGCCATTTAGCTGCCCAGGTCTTCCAGACTTAACCCTATCACCGAACCACATTTGGTCTTTGTAATTTGAAATTTGGAAAATCAGAAATTAAGAGTCAAAAATAACTTTACACAGACTCAAAATATGGGGGGAGGGAACCACCAGTAATTTCACAAATACTGTACACCCAAAGTCAATTTCCCTTATGAAACTATTAGGGTTAACATAATCTTATAGAACCATAGGAAGTTTCCACACAGTCTCAGAGTTATGCAGCATGAAATTGAAAACCCCTTTGTTATGTGGCTGAGGGTCCAACCCAGTGTGGGCCAAGCAGGTTTGCTTTTTTCCCCTCACTGACCAACTCCTTTGCCAGTTGCCTTTCAAAGAACAATATTTGTTATTAACAGGGCCAGGAAATCACTTTGTGTCAAAGTGAGAGCAAATCCATAAGTACTAAAAGAAAAACAACTGAAAACTTCTACCTTTGTGGTTAGTGGCTAGATATAGTGTCATCTTTGTATTAAAAAGACAGTTTATATCTCTACCCTGAACATGAATTATAAGTGCCTTCAAGGCACTCTCACAAATATTTTGTAAAATAGGGCACAGATTTAAAAAAAAGATGGATATAAGTGAGTAGACTGAAATAAAGTGTCCAGAACTTGATTTATTAGTAGAGAGGAGGAGGTTTAAGTGAAAAAGTTAAAGGCATTGAGAGGGTAGTTCACTACTGTACTAATTACATCGTATGTTGCCTTGTTACGTGCCTTAGTCTTTTTCATGTTAAGTGGTATGATCTGACCCCCAAACTACACTATTGTCAGAGAGTAAAACACTTAATAAGATCATAGTCATATAAGTGCAAAGGATATTGCAGAAATTATCTAAGTCTTTCCCCAAAAAGGTTAATAAACTTAAACCAATTGTTTGGCTAGTAGGTGGTTCTGATAGAAGGTAATTGACAGAATACAGTATAAGCAGACAAATACCTGGCTTTACTACAACTTTAATCCATACACATTGGAATATTTACTCAACACTTCTGAAGGCAAAGCTTAGCAGATTTTAAAGTGTGTAAATATATCATTGTTGGGGGGAAGGGGAAGTCTGTTTTAACTGAATAGGGGTGTGGTCTGGCCAAGGAAGAGGGAATAGATTAAAAAAACAACTCAGTTTCATAAAAGACTGATAGCAGAATATTCTTTTATAACCTGGCCACTCCAGTGAATTCATACTGGGAGATCTCAGATTTTCCTTGCAGCAGAAAACTCCTCTATGAAGTATTTTTGGTGGGCTAGAAGAACCCCAGGCTGTAGATCTGGGCATATGCACTCTCTGCATCGGTCTAACTCTCCGGGTAACAATACACCCACAACCACTGTAATCCTAGAGCAGTTACATGGATGGACTAAGTGGTGTGATGGGAGCGAAAGATGGTATCACAAGGATTCGTTTGATTATAACAGTAATCCACACCAAGTCCAATCAATAGCCCCCCAGCTCAAAACGTAGCCTTTCAATGAATCTGCTAATTCTAGCAGGCCCTCATAAGTATTTCCTACCGGTGAGTATCCCTTATCCTAACTAAGTGGCTGTGCTTTAATTACGCGGCATAATGATTTGATTCCTAGGAAGTTAAGACGCTGCTTTGTATTGAAACTTAAAAGAAAATAGCTCTGGACCTGCTGGGAAACACGAGCAAAGCAGGAGAAAGGGTGAAACAGAATGCCTGGCTCAGTGTTTGGGGAGCAGGGTTCCAGCTGCTCCGCCTGACCCGCAGCCCGGGCACTCCGGCCTGGACAAGGGGGGTTTCAATGCTGCCTGGCTGGATCATGTCACTTTCCAGCAGGAGAGGCCATGCCTTTATGGAAGGCTCCGGTGGAACGCAGCCCTGCCCGGTGGAGGGGGCGAGCAGGCGCCCGCCCTTGCCCGTCTGCAGCAGCAGAGCCCCCACTTCTCAAGGGGGCGATCCCACACCCTTGCCCTCGCACTGGAATGTTCCCTAAAAAGCCCGGGGCCTCTTATTTGAAAGGCTGCGAGAGGGAGTGAGTGTGGGGAAGGGGGGGGAGGCCTGTGGGTGTCTCTCTTGCCTGAGGAGTTGGAGGTGCTTGCAGAAAAGCCAGGCCATTTTCGCTCCGGCGGCCACTCCGGCGTGGGGCTAGCTTGGGTTAGACACATGCATACACACACCATAGAGCTCTGCTTTCCCGTAGCAGCTGCTGCCTCTGCCTCTGCCTCTCCCGCCTCAGCCTCTCTGCCCGGCACACACACAGGTTCAGATTTGCGCGCTGTTTCAATCCTCGATGACGTGTCTCCGTTAGGGGCCAATAGAAAGCGGGCTCTGGTCAGGACAATGGGAGGGAGCCCGCCAATGAGCGAACGCGGTGAGTTGGCGGTAGCCAATGGGAGAGGCGCTGCCTGGAGAGTAATGTTACAGAACGGAGAGAGTGAGGAGGCTGCGTCTGGCTCGCGCTCTCACAGCCATTGCAGTACATTGAGCTCCATAGAGACAGCGCCGGGGCAAGTAAGAGCCGGACGGGCACTGGGCTACTCTGTGCGGCGCTGAGGGTGAGTCTGGGGCAGCGCCGCGGCGGGGAGAGCGCCCCGAGCAGCTCGAAATCCCACGCGGAAGCCGGATCCCCGCGGCCCGGAGCCGCCGGGTCAGGATTCACACAAAGGCAAATGAGGGGGGATCGTGGGGGGAACTGCGTACGGACTGGAGCCTTTTTTCCGGGCGCTTGAACCCTGCCCGGCCACGGGAGCCCGCGGAACCATAGCCCCTCGGGCTGCTGAGGACCCTGAACCCCACGAGTTTTTTTTTTTTTAATCTCAACGCGGAAAAAATTTTTTTTTAATTTTTTAAAAAAAATTTAAATCCCTGTTTTCTGGTGGGGGGGGCTCTTGACCGGGGAGCGCGGAGCGCGGGGTAGGGACGGGAAGACCGCGCTGGAGGCGGCGAGGGCGCGGGGCTCGGGAGGCTCAGCCTAAGCTGCTTACAGTGCATTGCATTAGCCATTGCTGCAGATAGAGCCCAGACGCCGCCGCCGCCGAGCGAGCTTCCCAGGCTGGCGGGGCGGGGGCGGCCGGGCTCGGCGGGGCCGGGGGGGCCCAAGGGCGGTTGCGGGGTGGGGGTGACGGCGATGCGGGGATCCCCCTCCCCGCGCCCCCTTCTCCCCGGGGCGCGGCGCGGGGGGAGAGGCGCCGCTGCGCTCGCTGGAACATGGCTGACTCCAGCTCGGCGCTGCTGGCTGGAGAGAAAACAAGGCGGGCGAGAGCCAGAGCTAGGGGGAGCTGGCTGGGCGCTCCGGGTCCCAGGCAACTTTTTTTTTTCTTCTCCCCCCCCTTTCGCAGCCCCGGGTTTTCCGTGCGGGGGCGGCCCGGGGAGCGCGGGATCTGGGGGGAGGCGGGCGGCGGCTCTGGCGGGGAGGGGGAGGCGCCCCCCCGGCCCGGGCGCTAGCAGCGGGTCTGGAGGGGCCGCGCCCCCCCCCCCCGCTCCTCCCCCTCCCCCGCCCGTAATGGCCGAGTGTGCGCCAGAGCGCCGCGCGTGCTCCTCCCCCTCCCTCCCTCGCTCGGGCTCCCACACTCACACACACACGCACGCACACACAAAGGGAAGGAGCCATATTCTCGCTCTCCCTCTCGCCCTCTCGGCGGCGCAGGCGAGGAAGACGAGCGGCGGCCATTCCGTGCGCGCCGCGCCGCGCCGCCGGGTACACACGCAGCCTCACGCGCCACGCGGGGCCCCGCGGGCCGCCCCGGCCCCCTCCCCCGCCCCCTCCCTTTCCCCGCCCCCGCTTAAAGCGCGGGCTTCGGGCGGAGCCAGACCCCATTTCGTGTGGGGACTTTTGCTCTCCGTCGCGCGGCGGCCGCTTCCTACAAAATGGGGGGGCGGGGAGGAGGGGGAGGAGAGCGGCCGCCGCGCACGCGGAGCGAGGCCGGGGCTGAGCCGAGCGGCGGCGGCGCGCGGGGGGCTCGAGCCCGGGCCGTCCCCTCCCCGCGGGGCGGGGGGCTCCGCACGTGGCGCCGCCGGCCCGCGCCCCTCGTTGCTTTAAGAAAGCAGATAGTGCGGGAGGGCCCCGCCCCGCCCCCCGCCGGGACTTGCAGCAAAGTTTGGAGGAGGCGTGGGGGCCGAGTGCAAAGTGGCGGGAAGACCCGAGCCCCCCGCCCTGCCCCCTCCCGGAGAGCCTCCGCTTTAAATGGGGGGAGTTTAACTCGAGCCCCAGCCTTGTTTACTCCGAGAAACTTGTAGCCGGGCGCTCCCAGTCAGCAGATCCTCCTTGGGGCGCGGGGACGGCGCGGTGTGCGCGGGGCTGCCCCGGCCGGGGGGAGCGGGGACCCGGAGACCCTTCCCCGCAGAGCAGGCCCCACCTGAGGGAGGCCCGTACAGCATGGGCCGCACAAGCCCCCAGAGGGGCTGTGCCGTGTAGGGGCCCCCCCGGGCCCACGACCCCTTCAGGAGGGGGGCGAAGCCAGGGCGCAGGTGTGCCGAGAAGGGAGCTCCCCTTCCAGGAGGAGCCGGGCTGCCTGTGCCCGCCCCGTGTGCGGGCTGCTCCGGCTGAGTTGTGTCTTTTGTGCTTTTAAGGAAAGTCGTCAAAATGGGCAAAGGTGATCCTAAGAAGCCGAGAGGGAAGATGTCGTCGTACGCCTTCTTCGTGCAAACCTGCCGAGAGGAGCACAAGAAGAAGCACCCGGATGCCTCGGTGAACTTCTCAGAGTTTTCTAAAAAGTGCTCAGAAAGGTGGAAGGTAAGAGCCCTCTGCCAGGCTGGTGCTAGGGGAGACCCATAGGTATTCTGGGGTGGGGGGTCGTCCTCCAGTCTGGGTGATCAAGTTAATTGTGCGCATGCTTACCCAGTTTAATAGGGTTTGAAGGCTATTTTCTGTTTCTTTAAACCAAACTATTTTTTTAGACAATGTCTGCTAAAGAGAAAGGAAAATTTGAGGACATGGCAAAAGCTGATAAGGTTCGTTATGAAAGAGAAATGAAAACCTACATACCACCTAAAGGAGAAACAAAAAAGAAGTTTAAGGATCCCAATGCACCCAAGAGGCCTCCGTAAGTACTCCTTGGCATTTGTCAGGTGTCTTCAGGTCAGAGCCTTTTAATGAACCACCTTGTGGGTTCAAGGTGTTAGTCACATTTCTAAACCAACAGTGGTTTACATGACATTTTGAGATTTTTGTTTATGTTTGACAAACTTTAGTCATTTATGCAAAAGCAAGTGACGTAAATTAGTCTTGTCTTTTTTGTTCAGGACTGTCACCATTGAAAGTTTAAGATCTTTGGGCATATCTTTGATTAGGAAGGCTGCTGGGCAGAATGTAAGACTTAACGTCTTGTGCTTTGTTTGATTATGGTTAGGGAAAAGAACTTTAACACATTTTGATGCTCAATAATATACCCCATTTGGTTACCATGTGGAGTTATTAGCATCATTGAATTTATAATTTTAACATTAATCTTTCTTCTGCAGTTCAGCATTTTTCTTATTCTGCTCTGAGTATCGTCCAAAAATCAAAGGGGAGCATCCTGGTCTTTCCATTGGAGATGTGGCAAAAAAATTGGGAGAAATGTGGAATAATACTGCTGCAGATGACAAGCAACCTTATGAAAAGAAGGCAGCTAAACTGAAGGAAAAATACGAAAAGGTAATGAGAGTTGTAGGTGCTAGAAGCCGTTTTCAATTTTTCTGGTGTAATTTGGAGTATAATAATTAGATTTAGGATATTTCATGTTCACCTCATTTATGTTAAAGTACTCTTCACATTAAAAAAACTTAGGGTATGGCATTTTTATACATCCAATTTTCTGTTTGGAGCAAACATTGCTCATTAATGCTAGTCTCGTTAAAAATTATTCTATAAATCTCTGAAGTTGGTTATCTGAAATTAGAAAAGGTTCAGACAATCAATTATCTAGAGTAAAATCATTTGTCAAGCCCTGGTTCTATAACAAATATTGAAAACATTGTTGTAGTTACCCAACATTTGACTGTCCAATATCTCACTTGTTATCAAGCATTAGTGTATCAGGTATGAAAGACTTATATTCTAGTGTAGAGATTTTTTTTTTGCCCCTTTGTGTATGCATGTTAAAGGAAGTGTTTTTCATTCTGGAGTCTGGTTTGACCTGGTTAATGATCAATGTATTAATCTTAAAATATCTCTTCAAGTTTTTAATGGTCCAGCTCTATAGATTAGGGTCTTGGAGTTATAGAGACCAGAAGAGTAATTTTTTTGTATTCAGAAGGTGGCAGTGTCTACCCTTTAATCAAAGTCCCTATGCATTTCTTGTTTTTAATAAACTGCTGTTAGAATGCTTACATAATTGCACTTCAGTGAGGCATAGCAAATATTGGACCATGTCATTCTGATGGGTTGTGGATGGCTAATTATAATTATCTCGAATATGTATTTTTTTCTTGAGGGCTTGGTTATTTATAGAGTTGCAATGTATCTGTAAATACCAAACTAGGAGTAATGGTTATAAACCTTTTTTTCCTCTCTCCATTCCCCCCTATTTCTATTATTCCCCCTACCTGTTTCCTTCCCACCCCACCCCCCAAAAAACACTTTATACAGGATATTGCTGCATACCGGGCTAAAGGAAAACCTGATGTCGGTAAAAAGGGAGGAGTGGTCAAGGCTGAGAAGAGCAAGAAAAAGAAGGAGGAGGAGGAAGATGAGGAAGACGAAGAAGATGAGGAGGAAGATGAAGAAGATGATGAGGAGGATGAAGAAGATGATGATGACGATGAATAAGTTGGTTCTAGAGCAGTTTTTTTTCTTGTCTATAAAGCATTTAACCCCCCTGTACACAACTCACTCCTTTTAAAGAAAAAAAAAATTGAAATGTAAGGCTGTGTAAGATTTGTTTTTAAACTGTACAGTGTCTTTTTTTGTATAGTTAACACACTACCGAATGTGTCTTTAGATAGCCCTGTCCTTTAGTGGTATTTTCAATAGCCACTAACCTTGCCTGGTACAGTATGGGGGTTGTAAATTGGCATGGAAATTTAAAGCAGGTTCTTGTTGGTGCACAGCACAAATTAGTTATATATGGGGATGTAGTTCATTTTCATCTTCAGTTGTCTTTGATGCAGCATATGAAATAATTGTTGTTCTGTTAACTGAATACCACTCTGTAATTGCAAAAACAAAAAAAAGTTGCAGCTGTTTTGTTGACATTCTGAATGCTTCTAAGTAAATACAATTTTTTTTATTAGTATTGTTGTCCTTTTCATAGGTGCCCTTAAATCATAACTTTTCTTTTTGAGGGGAAGCTCGTCTTTGCTTTTGTATGCCCATTTGGGATCACATGAATTATTACAGTTTTCATCATCTTTTCATATAGTTAGCTGATAAAAAAGCTTTGATCTACACACCCTGCATAATTGTGATGGGGTAGTAAAAGTTGTATAGAAACAATTTTCTTCCATAACTGGAAATCAAACGTTACCAGTTAATAAACTCAAATTTCATATAGTACAGTATTCTATCCAATTACAACATTTACCAAGTGGAGAATATAGAAATTTGCAGCATGGAGTTATTTGAGTGAAACGTACTAAAATTCTGTCCTTGAAGGACCAGTGGAAAAGGGTATATTCTAACCTGTATGTGGGAAATATACATTCATAATTTCATTACTATGTAACTGAAGTTATGTTTCTAATTCCCATCCTTCAGAAGAGTTGAGAATGTACCTCAAAAGCGTGAGTTGAAAATACAAGACTGCCGCATTAATCTTTGGCAGCAGACTTACAGAAGGCTAAATAGGCTTGTATGAAGAGCTGGCAGTGAGAGTGGCCCCTTGGGAAGCTTGAGATTCTATATGGTTTCATTTATAACTGTATAAATCTAGATTTGATTTGTCAGTCCAAAACAAAATGATAATTGTCTCATTCGTAAAGTGAGGCATGGTTTTCCCATTAAGGTTTATATTTGAATTGTAATATTTGACCATATATAAATAAAATAGACCTTGATGGGAACTGCGCTTAAAATTTGGCATTAAGGTAAAATGTAGACCAAATGTCTGATTTGATCAAATCTTTTTTTCCCCTTCCAAAGCCAAAGCTAACAGTGTGTTCATTAAAACTGACCATTTATATGTTTACCTGATAACCATTTTGGGGGACAATTTGGCAATTTTGTGGTTTTGAAATTATGGTTCTCTTAAGTGCCAGTGTTTTAAAATAGCGTTCTTGTAATTTTACACGCTTTTGTGATGGAGTACTGTTTTGTTATACAATTTTGACTTTCAGATTCTAATTTTCAGTTTTGCATTTGTTTATGTATAATTTCAGGAGGAATACTGAACATCTGAATCCTGGATGATACTAATAAACTAATAATTGCAGAGGTTTTAAATACTTAGTTAAATGCCTTTCACTTAATATCCTAAGATTTTATTAAATATATTTTAAGTATTTTGCTTCAAATAAGATTTGCCACTGAGAATTGTTTTTAAAAATAGATGTAGTTAGGATAGATAAAATGTTAAAATCTCTGCCTTTAAAAAATTGCAATTGAAACATGTTCAGTATATAAAATTGAAGCTAATTTCACTCATTCTTAACAGCAGTACTGATTTCCTCCTCCACCAGCAAAATGTAGGTTTCAACACATGGTCTTTACTAGAATGGAAAAGTATTATTTTTTTCCTTCAAAGGCATATTGATATCACAGGATGTTTGACGTACTCTAACACTTTTAACAGTTTTGTTTTGGTTAGTAGATCAAGTAATCACTGCACTCTAATTTTATGTATTATACCCCTGAGGCTGGCCAAGGTTTATAAAAAGAGGTATGACTTTTATTACATTAGGTGTGCAGTGGGCTTCTTGGAATAGAAACATGAATTTAGATTTTCCTTAATTTTGTTTCTCAGCATCTCTGATCAATACATTTTATCTGGTTTAAAAGTGAACTTGATTTGACCTGGTAAATTGTTTTACATGGCATGTGACTATTCCTAAACATTTGAGATGAGAATTTAGAGCAAACTTTTCTTGACAGTGTATTTCAACTGGCATTTTGTAGATTAGTGAGCAAAACATTGACTAGGCCTCTTTAATGTTAAGTTGATCTCTAACTTCTGTATAATTTGAGATGGAAAACTGATTAGGCAGAATTTTCACCTGGCCTGAATAAAGTAAATTTGAGCTTAATTAATACTTAGGAATCTCTACAGTTCAATAACACATTCATAATTGCCTTGAGGCACTAGGATCATAAAAGTTTTCTGAAGCAAATATTAAATTACGTTCAATGTCATTTTGGTAATTTTGTTGTACTACAGCTCTTTGAAAATAACAATTCCCATTGACTAGAATAAGAACATCCTATTTCCCAGGTGTTAGAAATGAGAGGTCACTCCTCTACCTAGTCATTTGCTTCAGCCATCTGTATTAGGGATACTGTTTGGCAGGTTTATATAGCTTGATATTAGACTACAAGAAGGAAATCCAAAGTTTCTTGGGTTATATTTACTGAGTAGTAAAGAACTATTGAGATACAGTAGCATCTTTATGGGAAATTCAAATACCTCATTTTCTAAATCAGCCAGTATTACATCCACATGGGTTTGCTCAAATATAATAGTCTCAATCACGTAAAACTAGGGAGCCATAAACTACTACAATCCCCCTTTACATTGTCCAGATTATTGTAGCAAATAGTGTTTGAAGTAAGTAAATCATTAACTGGAATATAAGACGTTTAGTTAATTTTTTTGTAATGGATTTTTTTGGCCATATCAATGAAAAATACGTGTGTTCTAGACTTTAAGATTTCTGCTCTATACCATTCTCATACAACCTTTCAAGTGCCTTTTTGTTTTTAAAACATACCTATTTCCTTATGTCTTTACTAGAAAACAATTTTCATTTTCCCTTATCCCCTTTTAGCAGCAAAAATATTAATGGTCATGTTAGCACTTAGTACATAGAACTTGGGAAATTCCCTGGGCATAAGCCAAAGAGCATACAGTGGAGGAAGAATTGAGGTAAAGTGTTTCTCTTCCAGAAGCAGCTGCTAGTGTTGTTAGGTCTGTTATCTGGCAAAACAGGTTCTTAACCTTTTTCTTTTCACAGCATTCTTTAGCCAGCTAGTGGAGGCTCTGGACCCCTTTTCCAGAATGTTATAAGGGCATAAAACACATATGATTACAAATAAAACATTGTTTTACAATCATCAAGATAATAATTTCATAGACTCCAGATTAAGAAACCTCCCTGCCTAGATTAGTGTCAGATCTTCCAGACAATTTTCACTGTAGAGAACCAGTTAGCATCAGGAAATGTTTCTCATTTGTTGAACACCTGTGGATTAGGAAATAAGTGAAGGAAGTTTGTGGAATCATTTCAGGCTGGTCAGTGTCTTTTAAGCTTGTATTTCATAGAATATCTTGTTACCTAGGCCTGTTGGATGGGAGATAGTTAAGTGCTGGATTTTGGTATTCTAAGAGACCACAGATTGAAATCAAGACTCAAAACACTTAACTAACCAATAGAGCTTCTGTTTACTCAAATGCAAACTAGAGGAACCAATTTATAGCACTTACAGGGTGGTAATGAACCTCAAAGAAGGATGTATATAAAGTACATTTGCTATATAAATGTTATTAACCAGAGTCCAGCCATGGCCAGAAAACTAGCCATCAAAGGAGGAAAAGCATTATAAAGAGCTGTAGGTATACCATGTGTGGTCATCTTTAAAGGTTCATCAGAATGTCCCAAGTCTTAATGGTTTTATTATGCCAGTAAATTGAAGGTATGTATAATAGTTGATGTATTATCTTGGGATTTTTTTTGTAGTCTTCATGTATTCATTGCAAATAGATGTTTGTAGTACATTGAATTGACAGCCAAAATCCTTAGTGATTCATCATGAAAAAGGTCTTTCTTAAACATTATCCTATCTTCATTTCAAGGAGAAGTAATGGAATTCAGTGAGGGGCAAATTAAAGAGATAGTTTGAAGCCTAAAGTTGAATCTGACACTTAGGACAGGAGGGGGATTTAAAGAGCCAGTAAATTTGAGTGGTTCCAAGACATTCTGGATAGTCTGATTAAAATTTGTTGCATTGGAAAAGGCCATCACTTTGCTGCTCTGATGCTTTTGGGGTGAAACATAACCCCAATGTAACCCCAATTATATTTATAGGCTTTAATGTGTAATTAAGTGGGGCTCCTTTGAGTTACAGGATGTAATTGTGGGCTTTGCTAAATTTTCATTTTATTGGGTTTTAATCAGCTACTGTCATGAAATGTTTTAAACCCAGATTAGGACTCTTACATAGAGAATTAAACTGCCCTAAAACTGAATGGGAATTAATATACTAGAAGATTTAGTAAATCTGTTGTAAAAAGTGGCTGCTTGGGACTGGGAATTCCAGGAGCAGAGAAGGCCTGAAGTTCAATCACATGGACTGTTTTTCACTCGCTGAGGAGCAGAGCAGCAGGTCAATAGGAGGAACACAGGTTAAGAAAACAAATAGTAACTGTTCAACCTGGGGATGCTGGCAATCCTCACTTTTAAGTCTTCAGGAGATTACATTCCTTCCCCTGCCCAATGTGCAGAAGAGGAAGTAAAAAAAGCTTGGCCTGGACCAAGGACACAGAAATATGTGGGATATGAGCAAAGGCCCCCCTACAGCCCAGGTCAAGAGGTCGACAAGCAGCCTTATTTCCTGCTAGGAGGAACTTCACATTACAGCAAGGATTCTTAACCTGGAATTCATGGACTTCAAAAGGGTCCAGGGTAAAATTTCAGGGATCTGTGAACTTCAGTTGGAAAAAATGACATCTTAACTTGAATATAATTGGTAACATGATTTTGACAAGGGATCCACAGGATTCACCAGAATGCTGAAGGTGTCCATTGATACAAAATAATTAACCCCTGAGTTAGAGGGAATTTTGGTGCAATACCTTCTGGTAGTAGAATCATAGATTTAGAGCTGAAAGTGAACATTTAGTTCCCCCTCCCTCTTTTTAGGTGAAATGATGCCCCAAATCATTCTGTATTAAATAGTAGACTGAGGCCTCCAGGGTTTACTACACCATGCTGCTCAGATAAGAGGTACCACCACCTTTTGTTCTTGCTCTTCTGTGTGGGTTTTTTCATTATCAGACCATCAAAAAATCAGCTTCTACCCTCAGCTAAATCACTGTTCCCTAAAATTTACTTTAAAAAAAAACCACTGCAATACATAAAGCTGGTAATGAAAAAGGACCGTATTGACAAATACTAGAGTCAAAAGTGATGAAATCTGAGTAAATACACAGAAGATGATTTTATGTATTTTGTAGCATATTTTGTGGGTAGTTGGTTTTGTAATTTTCTGATTGCTGTTCAGAATTGTAAAAGGAAGCCCCATCTTGAATAGCCACCAAGTAAATTAAAGCATATGTTTTGAAGGCAAGCATACCAAACACATAGGTAGCCCTTATTTAAAAACAGAACTCTACACTGAATATTATCTATTAGTCAGACTTATGAAGCAGGAAAGGAATTCAGAGCAAATTATCGAAAGACTTGTGAGTATTAATTGCTCAGGTTCACTCAGCCCTGGCCTACTACTAATCTTGCTCAGTTTTTAGTTTGATATCCTAGGGGAGAAGCAACAGAACAGAGCAAATGGGAGGCCTCTACTGCATTTGGAGTTGAAGTGAGAAAAACTGGAGAGGAGGTCCCTGGGGTTGGACACTTCCTAGCCATTCTGAGAGTGCAGAGCACCAGGGTCTTGCCATGCTTAGTTATGTTGAGACAGTATTTCATTGTAATACTTGGAAAATGTGGGCCCTTTACCCTGTTTTCCTGTCCATATTCTGCCCAGATTTACAGTTCCTGGCATGCAGCATCACTGATTACCTCCTTTCCTTTAGAGTAGTTGCACTGTATCAAACTTACCCCAAAAAATATTCCTGGCAATGTGTTAAGCTACCTGGTTCGGATGGAAAATATTAAGAGGTTGGTAACTTCAGAAAGGATTGGTGGCAAGAGGAAAAAAAAGGGAGGAAGAAGGTGATGAAGGCCTTCAAAGAAAACAGTTTTATAAAGACATCTGGAAATCCAGTGGGACAAAAGCCCTGCTCCTCCCTGGCCTTGTCATTTTATAACTTCAGAGAGCTCAGGTCATAGGATCAGGGGGTTTAGGGCTGAAAGAAGACGAGAGGCCATCTGGTCCAGAAACATATATAAGGACCCACCTCCTCAATATCAAAGTATTTGCAGACATTAGTATCTCTTGACTGAGAAAATGTGTAGTGAGGTCACTTCCAGACTAAGAGCTGATTGAATATAAGCCAGTTCTCACACACCTACTCTAGCAGTCACCTGGAATTCACACAAGACTAAAAAAAATGAACAAGAAATCCCTCCTATAAGAATTCTTCCACCACAGAACTGCACAAGCAAGTCAACCAGAAGCCCACAGGCGAGGGAAAAGGGGGTTATGAGCAAAGCCACTGCCAGAACAAACAAGCTCTGATCCCAGCAGGACCAGATGTGTAGCCTTCAGGGCTGTGTCTGGAAGCAGCAAAACTAGAGGGTCCCAAGAAAGCCCAGGAGAGGTCAGAAAGCACTATAGTGGTTAGAAAGTCCCAGGGTGGGAACCTTGGAAAAGCCCAGAGAGGCAATGACCAGGACAGCTGAGCTGCCCAGAGGTTCTGAGGTCCCTAGTCCGTGTGTCCTGAGATGTCATAAAGGGCTCTGTAGATTCAGCCCTTTGGATATCAAAGAAGGACCCCGCCCCCATCAGCACACAAACCCCGGATGAGACCAGGCAGGGCCAGCCCTGAAGCCACCCAAAAGTTCAGCAGGAGGCAGAATCTGCCCTTGGCACAAAGCCCCGTTTCAAAAACTAAAGCTGGAGAGATGAGTAATCTTTTTTTAAGCCACCAAATAGTTTTGGTTTTTTTTTTTTAAGTATTATGATCTAGGGATTCCTCAGAAGAGAACTCAACAGATGCAAAGAGTAACTAAGAGAAAAAAACGGATTCTCCACAATGTTTACAATAAATGTAGTAAGAGATTTTTAAAAATTAAAGACCTGGAAGAAGGAATTGGAAGGAGAACAAATAGCTTAAAAGAAAAAAATTAGTAAACCTTACCCACGAAAGGGACTCCCTGAAAGCCAGAGTAAATCAAACATGAGATTGCAAGAAATGTTAGAAGAAAACCAAAGAACTTTAAAAAGAAAAAAGAAAATTTAAGATTTTATAGCAAAAACAACTGACCTAAAAAAAAAAACAAAACAGGTCAAGGACAGATAATTTAAGAATCACTAGATTCCCTGAAACCATGATTTAAAACTAAAAAAAAAATTTTTTTAAACCAGACAATATATTTCAAGAAATTGTAAATGAAAATTGCCCACACCTATCAGAACCAGACTGCAAAATAAAGACAGAATGTGCTGAACACCTTCTGAAAGAAACCCCAAAAAGAAAAATATTCCAGGAATATCATAGCCAAAATCCAGTGTGTCCAAGTCAAAGAAAAAAAATCCTGCTGAAGGCATTCAGAAAGAAGAAACTTAAGCACCAATCACCTACAGTCAGGAGCATACATTTTATTATTTGATCCTCCCATCAATTCTACGAAGTAAGTGCTGTGAAGAACTTGAGATCCAGAGACATTAAGCGTTTTGACCTCCATTACTCAGCTAGTTTAGAAGCAGAGGTAGAATTCACACCTGGGTCTTTCCTGACTCAAGGTAACATACTCACCTTAAAATCTGCTGTTTCCTGTGGTTCCTGGCCCTACCACCTAGAACAATAATCACTGCTGTTTCTACAGCCTCAGAATTATTAATATTTCTTTAGAATATTTTGTTCTTTTAACTATATGATTAAGGAAGGGTTTGCTTCATTCTTCAGTATGACCTTAAATTCTTAAAGCCAAAAATGTTTTTTCTATAGGAACATTACTACCCTTGTGTAATGCTAGTCAGTGGAAACAGGATTTTCTGGACAGAATTAATCTTCCAGTAAACTTTTCAGGAATGCAGCTGTCTCACACAGGGGTATTTATAGTTATACTGGGTGGGCTTGACCTGAGAAGTAGCAGGAATTTTCTTCATAAAGAAAGAATCCTATCCTGTTTCTAAAATAACCAAGAACTAGAGGTGAAAAGTATAGAGGAAAAAAAAGACAACAAATAAAAGAAAAAAGAGAGAAAAGTATAGGTAGGGCCTAGGCTCCTCGAAGTCCCTTGTGACACCTATAGCAAAACTCATTCAGAGGCTGTTGGGATAGATGTGGTGACTGATAGAACAGAAGGAAAGGCAATAATGTTTATTAAATGCTTACTATGTGGAAAGACCTTTGCTCAAGTCTGGACACACAAATAGAAAATCTAGACAATCCCTGGTCTCCAAGGATCCTGCATTCTAATGGGAAAGGAGACAACATAAAGGAAGGTCTGTGTTCATGATCAGGTTTATTGCAGAAGGAAAGACCAGGTGGCACAGGCAAGACAGATGTCAAAGCCTTGAGGACTTTTAGGGAGTTATGTCAAGATTGGTGGTGTTCTACAAGAGGATAGTAGCTTTATGGGTTCAATTAGAATGTGACTCTGGACTAGCTTCAGTAGAGGTGGGGATGTGACAGACAGCTTCTTGCCAGCAAGGACTATCCTGTGCTCCTGTGCGTGGTGGCAGTAGGACAACGGGGCAGTGAGGGTTAAGCTGGAGAAGGGAATGCTTTCATTCAATGGCAGCAGTCTGTCTTCCTACCACCCACTGGTCCCAGCCTCCCCTTCTAATGTAAGGGAATGAGAATCCTATGGAAACAAGTTGCGGAGGGAAACATCTTACTGGTCTGATAGTGCCTTGCAGATAAGATTGTGAAAAAAGGACCCTCAAGGATGTTTGGACCAAAAGATTCTTTGAAACCTGCTATCATGGCAAAAGTTGAGCGTAGGCCTAGAAAAAGCAGTTTGAATTCTGCATCTACATTATATGTATGTATATGTAGTACAAGCTTGTGTGGGTGTTGTTATTAGTCATTTTTCAGTTATGTCTTACACTTTGTGGCCTCATTTGTGGTTTTCTCGGCAAAGGTATTGGAGTGGTTTGCCATTTCCAGCTCATTTTATAGATGAGGAAACTGAGGCAAACAGGGTTAAGTGACTTGCTCAGGATCACACAGCCAGCAAAGTGTCTGAGGCCAGACTTGAACTCAGGTTTTCCTGATTCTAGGCCTGCTACTTTATCCATTGTACCACCTAGCTGTCCATATGGTTAAACTAGATGACCTCTAAGGTCTCTTCAGCTCTAAATCTGTTATCCCATTGTGGCCCAGACTTGAGGCCCACTCTCTAGCAGGGTGAGTCTCTAGGACATGATTACTACTTCTCCATTCAGTATTCTAAGTGTTATTCTGGGAGGCTGAGAATTTTCTAGTACTAGAATTTTTCTAGTATTCATGAGTCCCCACTGATGTATTCCTTAATACCATTTTACAAATTAATGGCTCCCCCAATATCAATTAACCTGTTAGCATCAATTAGTTTTTTTAGGGGATATTTCCTGGGAAAGTATAGCAAGGATTGACATGCAACACCATCTTCCCAAAAGTCTAGGACATGCTCTATGATTGTGAACTGCCCTGATGTTGTACCCAATCTTGCCTCCCCATCCACCCCAAGGCCATGACTTCTTCCCTTCAGTTCATCCTAATACATTTCTTGTGTAGCTTTGCCTCATTGCATGCAATGGTTCCAAGCACTTCATTTTTTCCCAATTTGATTAACCAGATTGATTATATATAGCTTATGCCTTTGATTTCAATAGCAATAACTAGGATTTGTTCACACCTGCTTTATACCTTTTTTTAAAATTATGGAATTCAATCAAAGAGGTGTTCTCACCTGGAAAAGGTATCAGGGTATGGGGCATCTTGTTGATTACTTTAATTGGAGTGGGGATGATTAACTGAATGAAGAAGTCAGGCCTTCTCTGTTGGGATAGGGTGAACGCCCTTCCCAGTGTTACACTATGAATGTCAGAGAAATTACACTTCTTAGCTATACACTGTACTATCATTTGATGGGTTTGCTTTACATAGGTATCCTTACTATGTAGAAACTCACAAGGTAGAATTTAAAATTAAAAAAAAAATTGGTAAGTTGCCACAAGCTCACACTTACTGAATTCTTCAGGTTATGCACTTTAGTTCTTATAGAATATAAATGTCTTAGTCTAGCAGACTATAAGCACATTGAAAGCAAAGACTTTTTTTTCAATACTTTTCATTTCTATTGCATTTTTACCTCTCTATCTCTAGCATCTAATGCAGTACTATCTGCATAGTAGGCACTTCATTATAACATCTCTCACATGTAAACAAGATAGCCCTACAGATATAACATGCCCCCCAAAATTACCCAGGCTCAGGGCACTTGCTAGATCATCTCTCTATAGGACAGCTTGTCAATCATTGCTGCATCTTGTCCCCTGACACTGACACATCCCTCTGATAGACCCAAGCCATTAGCATTCACTCAGACCTCAAGTTCATAATTAATCAAACAATTTAACTAAGTTAGCAAGGATCATAGTAGAATGAAAAATCATTGAATGCATACGTCATAAAATGCAACATGTTCACTGCTTTCTAGCTCTAACCACAAGAAAAATCTCTTTTCCAGATTGGAGTCTCTTTCCTCTCTCTTGAATCTCCTGGGCTCTGGGAAAACCAAATAGGGCAGCCCCTTTTAAATTTCTTAGCTCCGCACCCAGCAGGGGAGGGACTCAAGCAATTTAACAGGTTTCAATGCAGGAACTTTTAGTGACGATCCTGGTCACACACACCTGCATGGTTCAACAAGATCTCCAGCTCCAGGGTCTCAGAATTGTGCACTGGTCTAATTCAGAAACACCGCTATTGAAAAGAGGAGCCACTTAAATATCCTGAAGACTAATGCCACATAATTATCATCACCCTGCCTGGAACAGTCAGGGCTGCAGGAGGGGTGTAGCTCCAGCCCTCATATCTTCCACATTCTTGCACCATTTCTGCCTCTTCTGTCACAAATGTACAAGTGGGACTTTCTGGTACCGAAGTTAATCAGATAAAGCTCACATTCTGGCACTCTCCATAAAATGTACAATCCTCAGGGTTCCAGGGCTTTATCCAAAGAGACACATTTATAGCATCAGAGAATCACAGATAATCCCCAACATAATAAGCGTTCCTTACATTAACTGAATTGTTGGTTGGACTCAGGGAAATAACTACTGTCTCCTTCCTTAGCACTCCTGGCCATTCTTGTTCCTTTTCTTTCAAGAAGTTCACTATCCTCAACAAGAGAAACTGGAAATTGATGAAATGTTTAGTGTCTATCTCATAGAGCTTGACCAGAATTCCTTCCAAAGTAACCAGTACCAATTAAACTGAACACTAGTGAAATTGGGAGTGGGTTCTAAGGGAATGGGGCCATTCCTTCCTGCCCAGTGACTTCCAGTTCATATCTCATTTGTAATGAGCTAGAGTTAACCAGGCCAGTGTGATGGCTCAAGTCTGATGCTGGAATAAAGTGAGATACCTGTTATTCACCTAATAGTTAACAAAAGGAGGTTTTACCAGCCATAGCAAAGGAAGGACATTCATTGAGGCTATACTTGATTTATATGAGAGAAGCTTTTGTATGCCACTATTGGTCATGCTTCTAAATACTGAAGTTGACATATTATCTTCAAAATTAGTAGAAATATTATGAGGCTGGTTTTCAAAATTTATTTTTTTGTTACATTTTTATGTTCTGGAACCATCTATCTTCCTCCCCACCCCACACCAGAGAAGACATCTGACACAGATATATGTGTGTATGTATATGTATACATATATATACTGTGAAGGGCTTATGATTTTCTGAAAAATCTAAATTATTAGTATATTCATTACACATATTGATTAACATGAAAATCAATTCTCTTCACAACACATACACATAGACATATGTATGTACTTGTATGTATACACATACACATATACATATACACATACATATACAAACAATACTACGCACGCTTCTATTTAGCAGTTCTTTCTCTAAAAGACAGCATCTTCCTCCATAGATCCTTTGTACGATTTGAATACTGTTAATACTCAGAATAACTTAGCTATTCACAGTTATCCTTTAAACAATATTGCTACTGTCATATACAACGTTCTCTTGGTTCTGATTATTTCTCGCTTCGTTATTTCTTTCCACATTTTTGAGGCTAATTGTTTAAAAATGAGGAAACTGCCTCATAATATGTACAAATGAACCATGATCTCAAGGATCTTATTTCGGGGAAAGATGGCCCTTTTCTTC
Organism: Notamacropus eugenii; assembly: GCF_028372415.1. Taxonomy (NCBI): domain Eukaryota; kingdom Metazoa; phylum Chordata; class Mammalia; order Diprotodontia; family Macropodidae; genus Notamacropus; species Notamacropus eugenii. Next base: position 199,022,710 of record NC_092876.1, on the reverse strand, counting down.
CAGTTAATAATAGCTGTGTTTATTTTCTTTAATTTAATATTTTTATGACAGAGTAAATGTTATAATCAAGATTGGATACAAAATCATTATATATTTTCTGTTTAGATGAAGTATTACTTCAAGTTTTTAACAATTCTTCCATCAAGGCATTGATATTGGGAAGAAACATCTACAAACATCGGTTGTGTGAAAGTTCTCTTTAATTTCTTTCCTCAGTTACATAAATGTTGAATTTTGTGACATAAACTTTGTCTTGGAGACACTCCTATAAGTCATAATTGAATGTTGTTAGATCAAATGAATGTGCAGGGTGCTCAACCTTGCTTCCTTATCCAATCCATCTGTTTGGAAGAGTTTCATTAAAATAAGTTGTGACATCCAGATGTAAATGGGGAAATGCTCCATATTGTTGTAAATTTAAACTCCTCCTTATTGAAAGAACTAATGGAGACTGAATATATGTTGAAGCATAATTTTTAAAACTTTTGTTCTTGTTTGGGTTTGGTTTTTTGTTCTGTTTTCTTTCACAACGTGACTAATATTGAAATATGTTTTGCATGACTGCACATGTATAACCTATATCAAACTGCTTGTCTTCTCAGGAAGAGGGAAAGGGAGGGAAGGAGAGAATTTGGAACTCAAAATTTTAAAAAAACAAATGTTAATTTTTTACATGTAATTGGGGAAAAATAAAATATTAAAATATTTTTTAAATCATCCTTATCCTCAAATAGCTGAAAAGTTTGTGGCACAAGTGATTTCTGAATCTTGCTGAGGTGTAAGAGACTAGTAACCATTTGATCAAAAACTATTATTGTTGTTGAGTCAGTCCTTTCAGTCATGACCAACTTTTCTCATGACCCCATTGAGTTAATCTTGGCAAAGATGCTTGAGTGGTTTGACATTTCCTTGTCCAGCTCATTTTACAGATGAAGAAACTGAGGCAAACAGGGTAAAATGACTTGCCCATAGTCACAGTGTCTGAGGCCAGACTGGAACTCAGGAAGATGCCTTTTTGACTCCAGGCCTAGAACTTCACTTCCTAGCTACCTCAGATCAAAAAGAATGGTCCAATTAAACCCTTGAATGTTAATCCAGAAAGCCCTTTATGACTTGGTAAATTTATAAGCCTTTCCACAGTAACATGTGAATCCTCTGTTGACCAGTCTGTAGAATTGACAATAAATTAAACTATTCTGTTTAAATATTGCTTCATCACTGCATATTATCTTACTGACAAATCTATTAATTTTGAGAAAAACCATTCACAAAATTCAACACTTCGAGGAGAATTATCTTCATTCAGGGCACACACTAATTTTGGAATGAAGCTTTTGAATTTTACCCTCTTTAAAATGCAACGAACACTTCATTTTGCAATTCCTGTTTCAGGAGTAGCTTGTCAGACACATTTCCTTGGTGATCCTAAGAATTGTTCTTCACCTCTCTGATTAACTGGGGTTCTGTTTAAAGGTCTTCCAGATAGTTACCTGCGCACATTTGGCAAAGTATTATCAGTTTCAAATTTACCATGGAACATGAAATTGGAGTTCCCATTGGAGATTCTGTTTGAAATTAATTTCTCCAGTGTCTCTGGGTGTTCCTTTGGTTTTATACTTCCAGAATGACTTCAGTACAAATTTGCATTGCTCACACTGAAGTCAATCATTATCCAATTGCTAAGGCCAATTTTCACCTGCCAGAGGTACACCCATTCCCTCTCCATCTTCCCTTCCATACTCAAGAGCCAAGACTGTTTGCTATTTCATTTTGCACAGCCCAAGCCAAAAATGACCACTGTTATATGTTCTCTATTGTTATATTCATGTAGGAACTAATGACAAAAATAAGTCCATGTTGAACAACTTGTTTTTCTTACGATCTGATAGGCTTCTGAAGAAGAAAACTAGCCAACAACCTAATCTCGAACTCCAACAACCAAAGTGGATTACTAGTTCAGGTGATTCCTGAAATGGACAATTTCAACCTCCCACCTCCATGCATTTACACAAGCAGTCTCCCATACCAAGAACCAAAAATGTACTCCTTCTTATCCAATGACTCTTAGCATCCTTATCTTCCTTTAAGGTTCGGCTCAGGGGCCTCCTTCTTTCCAAGCCTTTATTTTCAGATCATCATGTATTTATTTATCTGTATATATGTTCTACCTGCCCAGTAGAATCTAAACTTCTCGAGGACATTTTTATCTGCATTTACCCAGAACTTAGCACTGTGCCTTGCATAAATAGTAGGTGCTAAATAAATATTTGTTGAATTGAATAGGATAAGATATTCAAATTCAGGGAACAATCTTTAATAGAGTTAAATCTTACTTCATTAAAAACTTAATTATATTCTTATTAAGTAATTTTAAATCTTCCTTTACCAGTTGAGTTTTCACTTTCATCAGTTAGTCCTGTCATTGAATTTTTCTGAATTTCTGTATTTACTTGTATTGATATAGAGAAGTTATAAGCAAGTTGATAGTCTGTGTCACTGGATGTAGCTGGAGAGGAGTTCCCACTCCAGCAGTTGTCCACATCAACGAAATCAGAGATTAGGGGAAAAAAAATCTATGTTCATTGTTGTGAATTTTCATTAAACTAACATGTTCAAATTCAGATTACAATAAGTGACATTTACATAGCACTTTAAGCTTTGTGATATCTGTTTACATCTTGCATGAGGCTTAAGGTAATCTTATGTCTATGAAAGGTAATATTATCCCCATTTTACAAATAAGAAACTGAGGTTCATAGAGGTTGAGTGATTTGTCTTTTTGAAGCAGGATTTGAAAACCGAGGTGATTCTGAGTCCTAAGTTCAGCATTCTGCCTATCCAGGATGCCTTAATTCTTCCACAGAACAGTTAGTTTTTCTGACTGTTTTCTACATGTCAGTTTTTCTTCAAAATAAACTTTTAAAATATTCCATGAAACAATAACAGCTGATATATGTTACAGTGTAAAGTTAAATAATAAATCCTGGTACTCAGCTTGATTTTCTAAGCTACACATTAGAAATTGTTCTGTCCTAAAGTATGAAAGAGGCAGCTAGGTAGCTCAGTGGATAGAGTTAGGAAGACCCGAGATAAAATCTGGCTTCAGACACTTACTAGCTGTGTGACTGTGGGCAAGTCACAACCTCTGTTTGCCCTAATCTACTGGAGAAGGAAATGGCAAACCACTCCAGTGTCTTTGCCCAGAAAACCCCATGGCCAGTATTGACATGATGTGGTCCGCAGGGTCACAAAGAATGAGACTGAACGAAACTATAAACAATTCTTCCAGGAAACTCAGATTTCCTATAGTGATTTTATGACAGTTAACTCTCTGACTTCTATAATCTAGCTACTTTTCTGATTCCAAAAAGCCAGCTGATTAGTAGGTAGTAGAGTGGAATAGATTTAGGAACCTGGATATGTTACAATTTTTATCTCTTACTGAGTTAACTTTTTCTTTAGCATTAGAATTTGACTGATTCTCTGTGGCCCACTTGGGCACGCAAAACAGAGGGCTCCCCCAGGGCCTTTACTAGCTGAAATCACACAACTTCCTCAGGCCATTTCCTGGCCTGGTCAAGATCCTGACCTCTCTCCCAGTTAACTCCCTCTCCCCCTCCATTCACAACCTCCAAAGCTTAGGCCCCTGCAGCTACTTCTCAGGATGTGAGGAGCTGCAAATAGCCCAGACAGCTGCATCTGGAGGCAACTTCCCTGGAAAAGAGCCAGCATCAGCCCTGCTGCTGCTGCCTCTGGCCACAGAGTCTTTAAAACTCTCTTAAAAATGGCCTGGTAGAGAGTTTCTTTACCTGAAGTCAGTAATGATTTGTGCCAGGACAGGAGGATAAAATATTGATTTTATTTTCTTACTTGTATACTCTTGGTAAGGAATGAAAACATTTGTGTCTGCCTATAAATGTTCCATATTTATCATCGAGCCTGTCTCTGTAAGTGTTCGTTATTATTCTATCTTTAGAGATGGGATAATTGGGGTACAGAGAGGTAACTTTATTTGCCCAAAGAGACAACAGAGGTATGATAATGGTATAATGATTTGAGGTTAGAGAAACTGTATCAGAATCCTGGCTCTATTTACTTTATGTGACTTTAAGGGAAATCTCTTCACCCCTCTGTGCCTCCATTTCTCCATCTGTAAAATGAGGAATATTGAGATAAGCTGTAAGATCCTTTACAACTTTAGATCCTAAAATCCAAATAAAATCCAGATTTCCATGCTCTTAGAAATAGTCTTTTCTTATACTATTCCCAAGCCTTTCCCACTGTTTCCTTAAGAACTTCCTTCCTGAGTTCAGTGCTCATTGTAAAAATCCCATTTTCCCCTTTGGCCACAGTCCCAAACACAAAATATTCGTACTATATATAGAGCAGCACAGGTAACGCCAATTGTAAAACAAAACAAGAAATAATCCCTAAAGTGAAATTAGAACTCGTGTGCCTTTTTCAGTAGTTTCTCTGCCACCCATGTTTGGAAAGTTGGATGAGGACAGAATCCTGGGTATGACAAGCATACAATACCTCAGAAGGGCCAGGCAGCCCATAGATGGGGCAACGCAAGGAGCTAGAGAGAGGAGAAAAGAGGGGACCCAGGATAAAACTGGGGGGGGGGAAGGGACTGGACAACGAAAGAACAAAGGCTGAGGAGGACTGATTAGGGCAGCTAAGGAGAAGACTATGACTAAGCAGAATCAAGAAAACGCAGGAAGGATACAAGACAGAGCATCTAAACAGAGGGAGGTCAACAGCGTCCAGCACTAGAAAGACCTCGACAAGGAGAACTGAGGAAAGAATACAGACGCAAATATGGATGGGTGCGCACATGTTTTTCCTGTGTGTGTGTGTGTGTGTGTGTGTGTGTGTGTATAAAATACATAATGTGCATGTATGAAAAATAGTGATCATATAAAATATAAAAGATACACAAACATGTATGTGCATATACATACACACACACATACAAATAAATGGTGATGACCCTGGTCCTCACCGCCTGAAAGCCAGGTAAGTTACGTTACCCCCTTCCTACCTCTTCAGGGTTCCCCCATACCCTTAAGGGGATTTGGCAGTATCTAGGGCGGCTCTCTGCCATTGGCTCCAGCTCTCACCATGGTGTTCCTCCAAGTGTAGGATGTCCTCTGCACTGCAGTTCCATTTAATAACTTGAGTCAGATTAGCTTTTAAAAAGGAATATTTACTTGAGAAGCATAATAACCAATGTACAAACATACTTCTCCATACACGGAGCATAATCTCCCCCATGCAACCTCACTATTGGGGAGGGGAAAGGGATTACATTAGCTCAGTTCCTATACATCACAGCCCCAATTCCAAGCCCAAAGTTCCCTTGGGCTGTAATCTCAAGCACCCCAGTTTCTCAGGGCTTTCCAACCAGGTTGGTTGGCTACAATATTCAGCCAGGAATCCTGGCTCCAGAGAGGATTACTTCCTGTACCTAGAGACCAGAAGGACAAATGAAACAGAACAGAAACCCCAGGCTCATGTCTGAGAACCACAAGGCCTAAAAAGGGAGGAGGGGAAAGGCAGCTCTTCCTCCTTCACCTTCACCCTCTCTGGATGCCAGCAAGAAAGAACTCACAGGAAAGAGAGGAAGAAACAAAAATAAAAACATGGTCCCAGTCTGGTCCACAGCCTGTTCTGGCTATATATGCAATCAAAGAAGGCTATTCCCACCCACAGGGTAGGGGAGGGCAGGGGAGGGCAGGATATCTTCTCCTCGTGCCGTCATTATAGGTGATGCAGACATCTTCCAACATCCTGTCACTTATGTATGTACACGCATGTGTGGGTAGCTAGCTACCTAGCTATAACTCTACTATTCTGCAATCCATGGGAAAAAATTAGTTGTCATAAGGGTACCTATTGACTTTCATACCTTCCCTAAAATGGTGTGGGGGTTGGGAGGCAGCCTGCATTTCCTATGTAGAAATAGTCTGCTTTACAACCCTCAAATAAGTGGTATGAAGCAAAGGCCAACTAGTTTATCCTTCCATCTCACAATTATATTAAGTAGTTGCTATAAAATAAAAAATATATGCTTTCTTAAAATGAAGCTAATTTTTCCTTTCTGGTAGCTGGCTCAGTGAGAAAGTAAAAGCTGATGTGATACTGGTCCCTCCTTATCCCCTTATCCCATATACTACCTAACCTAGAATGGTTCAGTATGAGCTTTACGTGGTATCTTCACAAAACTATCCAGACCTCTTTTTCAGAATTTCAATGTATCTGTAGTCTCATTAGTCTGAGAATTTCCTTCCATAGTGCAAATGAGAATCCATCCTCACCTCATGTGTCTATATCGTCCCATAAATCCTCTTCAGGGAACTCCTTGAGCATGTTTGTGGCCCCTCTCTAGTCAGTCAGTCAACACGTACAAAGCCCTTACTCTGTGCTAGGCACTGTGTTAAGGGCCAAGATACAAAAGCTAAATAGAAAGACAATCCTTGCTTTGAAGGAGCTCACAATTTAATGAGGGAAGGCAACATACAAAAGGAAGCTGAAAGGGGGAGGAAGAAGGTACCTTCCTGGATATGATGAAGCAGTAAAGTGAAAACAGGTGGGAAATGGCACTGCTGGCCCCTGTCTTTAAACAGAGACTTTGGAGCCAATGGCTTTGCCCTCTAATCAGAGGAACAAGAGGGTAGTGATGAAGTACGAGTATCAAGGCTGACTTGACCTTGCAGGATGATGAGATTTCCCAATGATTGGATACCTGGAAGTATAATGGAAAAGTCAAAAGAAGTCCAAAAGCAGTGTGGGAAATGATTCTTTAGATCTCTTAGCAGAGTACCAATAGAGCGTCTGGGCTGTTCATCTGTTCTCTTACTCTCTCTACACATCTGGCCCCACCTCTTTTTCCAATCTCCTTTTCATCTCAATTACATTTACCCTATGGTTTCATTCACTGAATGCAATCGGGCTCCTCAGGGGCCTTTCTATTGCCCTTTGGGGAAGGGACAATTTTTATTCCCTGGAGATTGTGGTGTTCCATGATTCCATATGTGTGTGTGTGTTTGTCCTTTGTTGCCAAAGAAGACCATGCCATCAGAGAAGTAATGACATGACTTGTACTTGACTTTTGTTTTTTGAGTGAGGGGGAGAGGGCTGTGCAGGTCACCAGCCTCACTTCTCTTCCAGAGCCATCTGAATCCAGTGACCAGATATTCATCAGGATGACTGGAGATGACCCAGGATGAGGCAGTTGGGGTTAATTGACTTGCCCAAGGTCACACAGCTAGTGAGCGTCAAGTGTCTGAGATGAGATTTGAACTCAGGTCCTCCTGATTCCTGTACCGGTGCTCTAACCACCATACCACCTAGCTGTCCCTCTAAAGAAAAGTAACAAGAGTAGCTAGGTGAAACTAATTACATGCAGAAGAGGTTCATGCTGAAGGAGATGCAATTGTCAGGGACCTTCAAGATATATAAAAAGGGAGAAGATGCCACACAATGAAAAAACAAATTGGCCAGTTATTATTATCAAAATAGGCAATCAATAACTACTGGCCCACATGTTTACCTTTTCATCTGTATAAAAAAATTTTTTTTAAACTAATTTCAAACAAGTGTTAATAAATATATCTATTTCCACACAGATTCTCTCTTATTTGAAATTTTTGTGGCCAGAGAGTGATTTCAACCAATCAGTCACTTCCTAGAGGAGATCTAAATTGAGAATATCAGCTCTATTGCCTTCTAGATACATAAAGGCAGCCCTCCCTGTCTCCAGGGGCTATCTTAAATTGTTTCTGTGAACTGCTGGATAGGTCTTGGCTTGAAGAAACACAGAACCAAATAAACCAATATCTGAGAGAAATAAGGTAACACAGACCAAAAATTTAAGCCCCACTGAGTTTTAAGAGTGACTCCTCTTACTTGGGTGATTTTCTAGATTATCTTAGATCTTAGAGTTCTCTTTCTTCTTCTCCAAGTTGGCCTTCCACCTGCATGCAAAAGTCAGTACATTAGATTGTTCAGATACCATGAAGTTGAATCATAGAGATAAGATAAATGTCGGAGGTTTAAAGTGAGACTGTAGCCATATAGTCCTTTGGTAAAGTCCTTCCTAGGGCCCAGGTAGGTGACTTGTTAATGTTTATATTGCTAGTAAGAAGCAGCTTTCTTGTGTGCAAAAGGGAATATAAAAATTATTAGTAAATTAATTTAACAACTAAAATTAGATGATTAATGATGTCAGATTATAATAATACCCAAGAAAGTAAAGTTTATTAACATTCTCCTCCCCTGAGGTCTTTGGGATATAGAGATAAGCTTGGGTTCTCAGAATCCACACAAACATCATTTATGCTCTAGTGCAGTGGTTCTCAAATATTTTGGTCTTAGGACTCCTCTACACTCTTAAAATTTCTTGAAGCCCCCAAAGAGTTTTTGTTTATGTGGGTTGTGTCTATTTATATTTACTATATTAGACATTAAAACGGATAGACTTTCAAAATATTTCTTCATTTAAAATAACAATTAACATTATAGGTTAACATAAATACGTTTTTATAAAAGATAACTATATTTTCAAAACAGGAGTGTCAATCACTTCCCTCAAGGCTCCACTCCCAGAGATTTCCCTAATCAAAGCACTCCTTCCAGACGACACTATAGTCTTCCCCATGGCAATGTATGTTCCTTGTGGGCAGGGACAGTTCAGCATATAAATTTATGAAGCAAGCCTTCCTAAAGGAAGTTAAGTTATTTGACTTGAAATAGTCAATTCAATGGTGGAAAAAATGGATCCCGTGGTTTTTCATACACCACCTAGGTGGAGTAGAATTTGTTGGGCAAAATCCAATTGTAGCCTGAAACTTTTAGACCTAAGCTATTAGGGAGCACAGACCCCCTTTTTCAATGTTCTACACCTTAGCTGGCAGAGATCTAGCTGACAATGATGATAGCTTAGGCAGGAAAGTATCCTGTTGACTTAGCTATGGGATCCTTTAAGAGCATGTAGATTTACAACAACACTGACACTCCATATTATCCACCTTTTTCTTAGGGAGAGTTGGTTAATGTGGTGGGTCAGGTCATACTGATCTATCTGGTAAGTCAGAGATGAACACAGGGTAGTTTATGGGGAGTATTTTCAAATCTTTGCTTTTCTTCAAATCTGACATTCTCTTTGGGTCATTTTTTTAAACGGCTCTAGTAAATCACTTTCTCCTACTCCCCAAATACGGAACCTGAATATGTCTAGCATGGTACAGTGAGGGCAGTTAGTAAACACCTATTGAAATATTATAAGGTTATAGGTCTCCACATTAATTCCACCATATATGCCAAAGTATCACCATGGTGTAAGGGATGAGGTTAGGCTGTCTTTATGAGGACTGTGCTCAAATCTTGCCTCTGAAACAAGCTGTGCCACTTTAGGCAATTAAACTCAAAGGGTTTAATTATCATCTCTATGCTGATGGCCTCTGTTCTCTCTCCTGAGCAAGCTGTAATCACCTACCACCAAGCACCTATTCCACATTTTTAACTGGATGTACTGTAGGCTTCTCAAACTCAACATGCCCAGATCGAACTCATTATTTGTTGTTGTTGTTTAATCATTTTTCAATCAAGTCATTTGGGGTTTTCTTGGCAAAGACACTGGAGTGGTTTGCCATTTTCTTCTCTAGCTCATTTTACAGATGAGAAAATTGAGGCAAACAGGGTTAAGTGATTTGCCCAGGGTCACACAGCTAATAAGTGTCTGAGGGTACATTTGAACCCAGGAAAATAAGTCTTCCTGACTCAAAGCCCAGCACTCTATCCACTGTACCATCTTTATTTCCACAAAATTCACTCCTTTTCTAAACTTCTCTATGTTTTTTTAAGGTGCCACCATCCCTCCAAGATTTATAACCTCGATGCTATCCCACTCCTCACTCTTACTTCATACATATAACCAGTGGCCAAATCTCATCTTTCCTATCTGCACACTTCTAGCATCCCTCTCCTTTCTGCTCACATAACCACTTAAGCCGAGCTTTTCAGCTCCTCACATGTACTACTAGATCAGAGTTCTGATTACTGACTCTGTATCAAGTCTTCCCTACTCCAGGGCATCCTCCACACAGCTAACTATGGCATTCCCCTACTCAGTAAATTTCAGTGGTTCCTTATTGTCTTGAGGTCAAACATAAACTCTTCCATTTAAAAGTCCCTCATGGTCTGGCTCCAACCTCCCTTCACACCCTTATTCCACAATAAGACCCTTCATACATGCTACAATCCAACCTGGTAGCATAATATCGGACTTCTGGCTGTTCCTCAAGTATGGCACTGCATCTCCCCTCTAGAGGCCTTTTCACTGGCTGCCTTCCATGTCCGCACTGTACTCCTTCCTCTCTTAGAATCCCTAGCTTCTTTCAGAGTCCACCTCAAATGCCATCTTCCACATGAAGCCTTTCATATTCTCCCAGCTTCTGGCATCTCTTTCCCCATATTATACTGTATCATTTTGTATCTTGAATGTACCTATCCACATAGGTGTCATCTCCTACCTCTTGTTCTGAATAACAGAGCCTGACACAAGGGTTGGGAAACCTTCGGCCTTGAGATCTCAGTCAAAGGGCCACACTTGAGGACCTACAGGGTCACAGGTTCCCTACCCCTGGCCTTAGATATCATAGGTACTTAATAAATACTTGTTGATTAAATGATTGATTTAAACTCTCTGAGCTTCAGTCCCCATCTGTAAATAATACCTGTAGTACTAATTGCACAGGATTACTGTTAGACTCAAATGAGATAATATGAGTAAAGCACTTAAAATGTCAGTTATTATTAGCTAGATCCCATGTGGTATTCCAGCAAATCCCTTCTGTCACTTTAAAATATAAACACAACCATATAATATAATAAATATTATAAATAAATATTATTATAAGTATAATACTCTATTAATCATATAGTTTACATAGAATATGGGAGGCAGTTAGCTGGCTTAGTAAAGTAACTGGAGTCAGTAAGACCTAGCTGTGAGACCCTGAGCAAGTCATTCTGTCTGCTTAGTCCACTGAAGAAGGAAATGGCAACAACTCTAGTCTCTGCCTAGCAAACCCCATACAGAGTCACAAAGATTTGGACACAACCGAACAAAAATACGGAATATAATTATATAACATATGATTATATGTTATATAATAAACCATAAATGTAGTTATCAATTCCACAGTGAGCTTTTAATTTGTGTATCTTTTGATACCCCACCAAAATAAAAGCTACTTTCATGATTATATTTGTGAGTGGGTGACATGTAATTTTTTGGAAATGGAGGGCATAATAAAGATCTTTTTTGCATTTGATTTCTTATATTTTTATCAAGGGGATTCTAGGCTACAGAAAGAAAGAATGAATGGAAGATTATCTCACACCAAACTATCTGGGTCTGAGAGGCAGTGAGGCATGGCATGAAAGAGGAGAAATCAGAATGAACTGGGTTTGAATCCTGCTTTTGACACTTGCTAGCTACATGACTGTAGGCAAATCATTTAGTCTCTAAAATTCCTCAGCTGCATAATGGAGAAAATGCCTGATTCAGGTAGTAGAGAACCTGTATTACCTACCTTACAGGGTGATTATGCAATTCTGCTGGGATTGTGTAAAGGGCTTTATAAACCTGAAAATACTCTCTGCTCCCATTGCTCCCTCCTAAATGCAGTTCCTCTCTCCTCAGTTCCCTGCTACCCTTAATTTAGTGAACATTTATTAAGGGCCTAGCATGAGCCAATGTGCTAAGCCTTGGGGATACAAATAAGAAAAACAGTCCCTGCTCTCAAGGAGCTTATAATCTAATGGGAAGTCAACAGGCAAAAGGAAGCTGGAAAGAGGAGAGGAGGGGGAATCCCCAGGGATACCCAGGATGGAGGCATCTTGTTCCTTGGAGTTTAAACCAACCAGAGCTGCAGATGGAAGGAGAGTGAAGTGGAAAATATAGCTTCCTGCCCTCTATAAAGGAAAGCTTTATAGGAGTTTAGTGTTTTGCTCTCCAGCCCTCCAATGAGAGGGGAAACCTCAAGTCCTAGAAGTAATCTTGCATATGATTGGTCATAACACTGTGGTTCATAAGCCCCTATTAATGTATTTTCCATCAAGAATCAGTCAATAATCAGATTTAATTAGCTCTTAGAAAAGATATTTATTCAAATTTCACAGCACAGCACAAATTTCACAGCACCTTAAACTGAGCTACCACCATCACACCTATCAGACTGGTTAATATGACAAAAAAGGAAAATGCTGGATGTTGGAGGGGATGTGGGAAAATTAAGACACTAATACAAAATTGGTGGAGTTGTGAACTGATCCAACCATTCTAGAGAACAATTCAAAACTATGCCAAAGAGCTATAAAACTGTACATACCCTCTGATCCAGCAATACCACTACCAGGTCTATATCCCAAAGACATACATAAAAAGGGGAAAGGACCTATTTGTACAAAGAAAATTGTGATATTCTTTTTGTGGTACTAAGAATGAAAAATCAAATAAATGTCCATCAATTGTGTGATATGTGATTGTAATGGAATTTAATGCAATGTAATTAAAAAATGACAAGTGGGATGATTTCAGAAAAATCTGGAAAGATTTACATCAACTGATGCAAAATGAGGTAAACAGAACCGGGAGAATGTTATACACAGCAACAGCACTGTTGTTTGATGAATACTGTTAGCTATTCTCAGCAATACAATGATCTGACTCCAGAGAAAGAACTGATATTGTATGAATACAGACTGAAACACGCTATTTTTCACTGTCTTTCATTCTTTTTCTTTTATTAAGTCTTCTTGTATAAAATTACTAATATGGAAATGTTTTACATAATTGCACACATATAATTTACATCTGAGTTATATCTTATATCTATATCTACTGTCTTGGGGAGGAAAGGATAGAATGTGGAACTCAAAACAAACAAAAATGTTTTAAAAACTGAACCACACACACAATATGATTGATTTTAAAAAGAAAAGGAATTACAAAACACTCCCTCCAAAAACCTGGGGGATGTTTCCCCAACAGAATAAAGGAAGAGGGCAGGGGTAGAGAAAGTAGGAATAAAATTAAAATAAAATGAAAATAAGGCATACATGTAAAGAATGTGGCCAAGGCAACTCACAAATCTAGAAGTGCAGGTTCTCAATGTCCTTTCTATCCAGAGAGTTCTCACAAAGTTGACTGTGGAACAGGTTGTTGATGTCAGTGATGGATGAACTTCTTAGTATTCAGTTGTGCTTACTCCTTAAAAGGCATGGCATTTCAGCCAGATTAGGTGGGGCTCACCTGTACTCTCCAGGATTTCTCTGCATGTGTCTAACCTCCTTCAGCTTTAAACTTGATGAGGTGTTACTGTGCTCTTTCAAAAAGGAGAAAGACCTTTCATTTGGGACTGACAGAACCTTCTAGAGATTTGCTTCCTCAGAATCTGAGGTTTGTTACTTCCAAGACAGAAGGAGAGAAAGATATAGCTTGTTTTTCTTAAAATTCTTGGTTTAGAGCTGGTTTCTTTCAGGTAAGAAACACACCCTAACTCATGGTGACCATAAAGTTACATTTCCCAGATTCCTATTGGATCTATGCAAATAAGAAAGTATGGGGTAAAGAGAAGAGAAATTATTGAGGTAGACTGTGCCTTGGGGGGGGCACACTCATTGTCTCCATTGCCCTTTTCATATACAATTGAACTACTGGAGCTTCTGCTCCCACACGTGTGGAATGCTTCATTTATACCTGAAAAGGTACACACTGTTGCATTTCATTGACTCTATACTCCCTTACCATGTTCAACTTTCCTGAAGTCTTTAAAGAGGCACACCCTTATATCCAGGGGCTTATGAGTTACATTATTAGAAGTAGTCACGCTTAGGGTTACCCCTAGAACATGAGTTGTTTCTCTGGGAACCCAACCTGCCAGTGTGACAGTTGGGGTGAACCCAGAAAGAGTGCCGCATACATGTCAGGTATTATTATTCCAAAAGCATGACTGCTTGTCTTTAAAGGTAGTCCTTTGTCTACAGACAGATCTTATCAAAGAACTAAGCATTGGGATAGAATATGAGAGCACAATGATAAACTCTGTGTCCAGAGTGCTAAGTTCCCATTGTGAAGTTCAGGCATGTCAATCAAGCATAGTTGTCTTTTAGGTGATTGGAAACACGGATACAAGGGTGAGAGGTTAGAGCTAGATTGTGCAAACTTGGGAGTTATGAAGATGAATTTAACTGCTGAAACCATCATAATGGCACAATGGAAAGAGCCCAAGATTTGAAGTCACAGGACATGCTTTCAAATCCTGGCTCTGCTGTATAATAACCTGGATAATCTTGGGCAAGGGCTCACTTAATGGCTCTCTGCCTGAGTTTCTTCACATGTAAAATAAGAGAGTTGGATTAGATGGTCTTCAAAGTGCCTTCCAATTTTAGAGCTATGATCCTGTTGGGATTTGTCATATCCTTTCCACATAGACAAAACTCACCAGAGAAGTGCTGCTCCATGGAGGAGGCAGGCTTGCTGCCAGTGCCTCTTTTACCATATTAAATTCTATTTCACAGTCAATAAGCAGAGTTCAGCAAATTACCTATAAGAAGGATTTATATACTGATACTACCTTCTGATCACTCTGTTTCCTTAGCCTAGAAATTTCCCCAAGTGAATTCAATGGTGAAAATCACTTCCTGGCACTACTGGGGCAAATGGTATTAACTAGATCTTGTTTCATAGTGGAGTCATAGAAAAATATTAGAAAGGAAATACAATATAATATTCCACGATGATTTTGGTAAATTTCTACCTCAATATCTTAAGAAATGAAATTTTATCAGAGAAGGCTTAAAGTTACTAAGAAGAAAGATATTGGTCATAGGCAAACTGACCATTAGTTATTCAGAGTATTACATATCAGCCAATGATTTTAGTCCAACTTTGCTATTCTGGCCAAGCTTGATATGAATGTTAATTTTCTAAAAAAATTATTATTTAAAATATGTATTTATTTTTGTTAAATATTTTTCAATTACATGTTTAAAAAGTTTTAACAATCATTTTTGACAATAGTAAGTTCCAAAATATCTCCTTTCCTCTCACCCTTCCCCCCTCCTTGAGAAGGCAAGCAATTTGACATTGATTATTCATGTGAAGCATATTTCCATATTAGCCATGTTGCAGAAGAAAACACAAGCAAAAAACCCCAAGAAAATAAAAGCATAAAAAGTATGCTTGAATGTACATTCAGAGTTCATCACTTCCGTTTCTGGAGGTGGACAGCATTTTCCATCACAGATCCTTTGGAACTATCTTGGATGACCTGGACCAGAGTAGCTGTCTTTCACAGTTGATCATCATACAATTTTGCTGTTACTATGTACAATGTTCTCCTGGTTCTGCTCACTTCCCTTTGCATCAGTTCATATAAGTCTTCCCAGGTTTTTCTGAAACATGCTTCTCTTCATTTCTTGTAGCACAATTGTATTCCCACACAATCATATACCATAGCTTGTTCGGACATTCTTCAATTGATGGGCATTATCTCAGTTCCCAATCCTTAGCCAACACAAAAAGAGCTGCCATTAATATTTTGGTACATAGAGGTCCTTTTCCCTTTTCCTTGATCTCTCTGGGATATAGATGTAATAGTGGAATTGCTGAATAAAAGGGTACGTACAGTTTTATAGCCCTTTGGGCATAGCTCCAAAATGCTTTTCAGAATGGCTGGACCAATTCACAACTTCACCAATAGTGCAATTATGTCCCAATTTTTCCATATTCCCTTGAGCATATGATATAACAGTGAACTGCTAATGAATGAGATTTGCTCTTCATCTAGGAAAAACAAAAGTGACAAGGTGTTTCTGTCAAAAAAAAAAAGTATCATTGAAGATGGTGGAGCACACATTTGAAGACGTACACCTCACCAGGCATTTAGAACATGGGCATAATACACGAGACAGTAATCTGTTTGGCTTAGTAATGAACCTCACCATTCTCCATTCTGATTTCCCCCATGTTTTTAATTTGTCAATTCATCTCAATGACTTTACAATTTTCAACTTTTCCACAGTAAGAAGATATTAATGTTGAAAATTATATATTGACATCCAGTAAGAAGAGAGTATTTAATAATTTAACTTCTTTATGCTCCAGTTGCTCTACTAAATTACTTAAAAGATGAAATAGCAATAAATACAACTAACACCATAGGGGTAGATGTCAGTATCTGGATCTTATTTTACAGTGGAGTCACAGAAAAATATTTGAGGAGGAAATACAGTAGCTTGTCTCACAGTGATTCTGGTAAATAATTCCCTCAATGCCTTGAGAAATCAGATTTTCTTAAGGATGCTTGAAGACCTTTAACCCCAACAGTAAAACTGGTCATGTGCAAATTGACCATTTTACTTTGTAGGATTGTAAGTCACACCAAGGCACATTTTATATTTGTACATTTTGGAGAGATGTTGAGAATCATATATTCATAGTTATCAATATGAAATCTATATCTCATATCCATGAAGCTTCTCATAATTCATGTGGAAGTGCTGCCTGAGCAAAGCTCTAGGAAGCTGCTGATAATCATGAATTTTACAGGTAATGTGCAGATTAAGAAGTCATTTGTCCTATCCCCCTACTTCTGGATAGGACCACACCTCGATTGCTCCAGATACCTGAGACCTTATCCTATCACCTGCCTTGAGGGTAGGTGATCAATAACAACTCCTCAGTAACTATTTAGGTAATGACTTTTGCTGCCAAGAAAGTTTTCCTTGGGTCTGATCTCTACATTATTCCAGTCTCAGTATACAGGCTCAGAATGAGCCTGATTTAAGCAGCAGAGCATCTAGCATTCTCTCTTGAGTCTATACTCATCATTCTCCCTGAACCCAAAAGTGAATTTTCCTGGAGGCAGAGTCATCCGTTGCTCCAGTCACAAATTTGATCAAAGCCAAACAGGAGCATTTAAGGCAAATGCTCCGCACGGTCCTATAACAACAGCAGCAACACAGCTGAGTCCTACTGAGAACATTTCCTGTTACTGTCTCCCCATGTTCCTATGACAGATACACACAGATCCAGTTTGTCAAACAGGGTTCCTATAATAAACATTGTCAATCCTGGCTATTCCAAGAGCTCACCAAGGATGTGAGAATGGGAACAAAACCAAATTAGGGAATTTGTGGATACTCAAGATTTAGTTATCTCCTAAATATCAGAGATATCTTCCAGTTCATAGCTAAGCAGATATCAAAACGTGAATTGCCTTGGACAAATTCACATGGCTAGTGGCTGAGCTAGGGCTCAAATCCCCAGGCATTATTCTCTGACTTCCAACTGAGCATCTTCTGTGTTCAGATATTTTGAAGAAAATATCAGCCTTTATGACTGTGTATGCCTGTATACAAAAAGAAGTGTCTAACTCTTTTGGTTTCCAAAAATAGCCTTCGGTTGTAAATTAATTCACTGATGTTTTGTTTCCTCTCCTGTTTGAGCTCTAGAAAGGATAACACTAAGGGATGTGAGAACTTGCCCAATTATCTTAATAAATGATGACTTTCCAAGTCTTGTTGTACATTTGATCTTAGCCCTACTCTGTGTAGGTAGAATTAACCATAACTGAAATGCTTGACTTAGTTAATGAACTTAAGCTGTAAGATATACTGTCCAGTGGCAACATGTTATTTTTAGACTACACAAAATAACATTATGTCTGAGAAAAGTCTGAGTAGGTTTTCTCCATTGGCCCCTTGAATATGACTACAGGACAATCTGCTCAAGAAAGGATGATGCATGCTACAACCATCTTCTCAAGTAGTAAGGCATGAGATGCTTCACAGATATTACCTGATTTCTTCTTTCCACAACCCTGTAAGTACTGATATTATTATTCCCATTTTGCAGATGAAGAAACTGAGGCTTGGATATGTGAAGTGATTCACAATGATCATGCAGTCAAGTCTCAGTGTCAGGATTTGAACTCAGTTTCTCCTGATTTCAAAACCAGAACCCTTTCCATGTGTACCACACTTCCTCCTCAGCATAGATTCCTAGGCCAAGTGGCATAAAATGTACTCAGGGCACAAGCAAATTCAGTTGGGGATGGGTAGAATCCACGAGGAGAGATAATGAACCTTGGAACACACTGCCCCAAGAAGACAGAGGCCTTGGACCCCAAGAAAGGATTGTTGGGGAGGCTACCAAAGGAGAAAAGCAGCAAGGCTGGAGTTCCCTGGCAATCAGTTTCTGGGTCTAATTATTCTTCCTAACTAGGTTTTAAGCTCAGTTTTTTCTTCCTCTTAATACATTAGTCATGCTGTCAACATCCCTAAATTTTACCCTCTAACTTGTGGGTGGTGAGCTCTAAATTTAGGCACCTGGACAAAATCCCTACTAGATCCATCTAAGTTCTTCTTCTCAGTGTTATGAGCAATGTGAGATGCCCATAGTGACCATTTGATCCTCTTAGTAACAGCCCAATCATTTCTGGATCCAAAATGTTCACCTGCTGGGTAGATTCTTGCAGTTGTATGTAAATGTGTTTATAAGATCTGCAATACTAAACCTCATATTTCTAAACAGGAGGGTTCCTGGTGCCACTCACTACATTTTTTGTGGGATCAGTCATTGATGGAGGAGGCGCTAAGAATTTACTTTCCCCAGTTTCCAACTATAGATGGCAGTTAGTTCCAAGAAACAAACTAGCCCATAGCCTAACTCTTATATGCAGGGTCTAAGAAACGGCTATCAAAAGTGCTTCCTCCCACTGCAGTATTTCCACATGCTTCTGTGGGAACAGGCACCAGCAAGGATGGTATGCTCCAAAGCAGAAGTTTTCAAAGTGAGGTTTAGCCATCCCTAAGGGCTCCCAAGGTCAAAGCTATTTTGACAAAAATAGTAAGGTTTTACTTTCTAGGGAGTCCAGGGAGACACTGGAGTCACAAAGAAAGTAATGAGATAATATCTGCCCTGAAAAGGCTTTCATTCTATCCAGGAGAAAATGTATATCTATAAAGGTATATGAACATATACCCCAGAAGATACAAAGTAATATTAGGGGGAACACATATCTGGGGAGATCAGAGAACACATCATGTAAGAAGAGGTTGCGTTTGAACTAAGCTTTTGAGGCAAGGATTTTAAGAAGGGAAAGTGAGGAAAAAATACATTCTAGGCACCAGGATGGCCCAGTGCAAAGATTCACAGACAGGAGATGGAGGACAGACTGGTTGAACCTCAGTGCGCAAAGTGTATAGGAGTGTATGTATAATTAATAAGACAGGGAAGGTAGGTTTGAGCCAGGGCACAAAGACTTTAAGTGGCAAACAGAGAAAATGGTATTTGATCCTAAAGCTAATAGGAAGCTGTTGGACCTATAGGGAAATGGCATGATCCAATCTGAACATGAGGAATATTATTGTAGAGGCTGTGGGACTGGTTTAGAGAGAAAAGACGTGAGGAAACGTTGAGTTGGGAGATACCTACAGGGCAACAGTCATTTTGAAATGGTCAGTGATGCAAGTCTAGATCACATAGGCAGCTTTATTAGAGGGCTGGACTAAGGTCAAGAAGGTCTGACTTCAGTTTCAGCCTCAGACACTTACTAGCTCTGTGACCCTGAGCAAGTCATTTAACTTCTCTGTGCCTTGGTTTCCTTATCTGTAAATGAGAATATGATAAAGTTCTTACGTCTCAGGGTTGTTGAGAAGATCAAATCAAATGATATTTGTAAGGCACCCTGTAAACCTTAAAGTGCTATATAAATGTTTGTGGTTATTATTATAGTTCAGGAGAGGGACTAGGATTGAAAAGCACATTCTTTTTTGTGTAGCATCATGTTGATGACTCTAAATGCCAGCTACTGTTATGTTGTACAAATTTCTTCTGAATCTTGTGCTGCTCTTGACTTGGCCCTGAATTCTACATAAAGTTCTCCTTCCTTCTATACTCCACTGAGCCAGGCGCACAAATTGATTTTTAGATCTTTGATTTGACAGGATGGTAAATGAGCTTGTTGACTAGATGAGCTAGATGAGGTAGATGAGCTAGTTTTCTGACTCAATGTGGCAAGAAACATCAGTGAAGTCTTATGGTGTAGAAAGAACACTGGATTTGGGGTCCATGTATCCAAGTTCACAAACCATCTCTGATACTTACCACTTCTGTGCCCATGGGCAACAGACTTAAAACTCTCTGGGACTAAGTTTCCTCATCTGAAAAAGCCATAGGTTGGATCTCCAAAGTTCCTTGCAACTCTAAAGCCTATGATATTCTATGTCTACACTCCAACTCCATAAATTAACACATAAATTCTCCTGCTAAAATTTTAGGTAACTGCTACTTTACCATAGGCCAAAGGTTTTACTCTTGCCTTGGCCACAAACTAAGTTCATCTCCAAAGAGAAAGAAGGTAGCTAAGAGCATGCTGTCTGACAATTATGTGTCATAAAGCTATTTTGCATGCATGCCCTGGTGACTGGAAACAAAAGCATTCCAGCACATGGCATGAGTGTGTCGGGGCTGCCAAGAGATCATGCACGAGCATGAAATATGTATATTTGGGGAAAGAGCAGCAACTGGGAATGTCCAAGCAGTAGTGACAGGACGTCTTCCTGAAGCCTGTAATTATACCAGTAACTAAGGCTTCTGCTAGGAAAATAGGGATCTGCTCATTTCTAGAAAGGAGAGAACACAGCTGGAAATATGTTTTTAAAAAACCTAGCTCCTCATCTGAATTCTGGGGACCCACCACACTATTCTTCACTAGGGCCTAATGTTAAATAATAACAGTTCCCATTTATAATGTGCTGGAAGGTTCACAAAGCATTTTTTGCTTAACAATGCTGTGAGGCAGGTGTCCAATGATCATCATCATTATTCCCATTTTATAAAGGGGGAAATGAATTCAAAAAAATTAAGTTACTCGCTCAAAATCACAGAATTCATGTTAGAGCTGAAATGTGAATAAAGGATCCTCTGAATTCTACTTGACCGAACTGTCTCATGCCACTCCCACAATGCTGCTCTAAGAATCTTTATGATGTTAGTATACAGAGGGTTACATTGACACAATACCCTGGTTCCAAGTGTGAAATCCGTCAAACTGGGTACAAATTCCACCTATGAGGACTTCTGGCATTGATGATGGATAAGCAACTGTGAAATTCCCGTGAGTTATCTCTTCAACAAAGCATGGATTCATCTGGATTTTTCTTCACCTAGGTAATGGTCTTTCTGGATACTTCTCTCCTCTGGTATCTCCCCCTTACCTGAGGGTGATTTGCCTAAAGGAAGGTAAATTTTGATTATTTTGATAGTTAACTTGGCATTTACTGGCTAGATTTCTTTCTCAAAGATGATTCTTAAACCCAAATCCTTCTGGATCTCATTGATTGGATATTAGGTCCCCGCCCAAGCACCACTTAAAGGTCAATTTTTAGGCCCTTTTTAGCTCCGAGTGAATGTAAATAGTAACTGTTCCTCTTTTGGCCAACAACCCTGAGGGTCTTCCCCTTCCAGTTTTGTTTTTTTTTTATTAAAGGGGCCATCCCTTGACTCAAAGTAAGAACCTGAAAAGACCTTAGCTTAACAGGGTCAAGGTCTCCCGCTGTATCCTGGGCCATTTCCAATCACCCTGATGAGTATCTGCACCCAGACTTCTCTGGAGAAGAAAGTGAGGCTGGTGACTGCATAGCCCTGCCTCACTTAAATACAATTCAGCGTAAGTCATGTCATCATCTTCCTGATGCCATGGTCCTTCCTGAGAATGAAGGCCAAACCACAACCACAATCTTTTACTTAATGGCCCAACCAATGCCGCTTTGCAGATGGAATTACCATCCAAGCTCTATTCTTGGACTTAGTCTTTAAAAGGAGGACTGAAAAAGTCAAGGGAAGGATTGTTGCTTAAGACTTGCAGAAAGGAGTAAGGGAACTTCAGGCCTTCAGAAATAGTAGCACTGGAACTGCAATGGCAAAGTGTCAGAGCAGTTCCTAGAACAAATAAAGGACTTTCTGGAATGAGCAGAGGAGTTTCTGGATTGCTGACAAAGCCAAGTAGCCGTAAGAAAGAGAACCACAACATGGAAAAAGCAAGAAGAAGCAAATCCAAACCTTACCCTCTACTCTTACTGTGAGCTGTGTGGGCTGTGCAGGTCTAGAAGAAGGAATGACTCTAATGACCCTGAGTTCTTTCCACTTTTGTGGATGTCTCAAAAAGAAAGATTTATACATGTCCCTGGGAAAGTAGGGAATACTGAAAGGGCTAGTTGATTTTTTTGTATCACCTTCTTGTACAACTGTTTTTCAGTTTTGTCTGACTCTTCCTGGCCCCATTTGGTTTTTTTTGGGCAAAGATAGTAGTGGTTTGCCATGTCCTTCTTCAGCTCATTTTACAGATGAGGAAACTGAGGCAAGGAGGGTTAAGTGACTTGCCCATAGTCACAAAGCTAGTACATGTCTGAGACTGGATTTGAACTTGTCTTCCTGACTCTAGGCCTAGCACTGTGCCACCTAGCAGTGCTGAGAGTCCTCAATTTGATTGTACTTTTGAGTCCAAGGGTGATGGAACTGGTCTCCAGGAGGCATAAAGGACTTCCAAAATGTCAGTAACAGTTGCCTTGACATTAGCCAAATTCTGATACTGCAAGGGGGTACCCTGGATGGGGGTGGATGGGGAAAACAAGTTTTCGTGGTCCCAAAGAAAATAAGCGAAAAGGCATAAGCCAAAGAGCATAATATATGAGAAACCTCCCAGACTGAACCCAGTTCACATAAACCCAGAGCTGCAGAGCTGAACCATGTTACAGGTATTACCATAAAATCAGAGAAATGTTGAGTTAGGAGAGACTACAGGGGGTAATTTGGTCCACACCCTATGCAAATTAAAGATTCTGTCTTACAATATCACTGATGATTAATTTCCAGTATTTGCTTGCAAACCTCCAGCGACAGGGAACACATTACTTCCCAAAGTAATCCATTGCATTTTTGACAACACTGCTTGTTCTTTTAAATTAAGAACTGTCCCCATTTAAATTAGAAACTGTCCCCATATTTCTAATCAGGGAGTTCTGCTTTCTTCATTAAACCCTGTAATGTACAGGTCTGAACAGCTAGACTCTAAGTCACTAAGGCCACGTTTTTTTGGACTAAAGAAGGCTTTTGTGGCATATTAGGCACTTCTCCTATTAGGCAAGCTATTTTCACCTGTCAGACACCCACACCATTTTTTTTTTTTTATTGCCACTGGACTTCAGAATCATTTACTTTTCAGTTTTTGAGGCATCTTCTCCAGAGAGCATTAATTAACTTCGTTTTCCTGCAGAGAGGTCAAGTGATGGGTCCAAAAACATGGAGCAAATATGACTCCTTGTCCTGAGCTCAGGCCCAACCTGTGGTCCTCTCTAGCAATGCCACTCCTTAATCTATTTGAAGGTTTGCTATTTAATCAGCAGGAAACACATTCACTTTGCAGAAATCTTTTTTTTTCAGGCTGTCTCTATGGTGTCAAACATCTGAATGAAAACTGAGAACTTTACTTAATACCCAGGTTGTGGAAATCATTACCCTAAAGAGAGAAAATGTCTGGGCAGAAAATAAAAATAGGTGTTGGAAAGGTTTACATTCATTCACTGATGATAGGTTCATAATGATTAGTAGTTAAAATAAGAACATATGAATATTTTTAACTTTACAAAGCTAACAATGTAGGAAAATATCCTTTGGTATCAATATGAGTGACAGATTACAAGTCCCAATAAAATTGAAGCTTCTGGAGGGTATATTTTTTTTATGTTTTGCCTATATATTTCCAGCACTTAGCATGTATTCTACACAAAGTACATGCTTAATAAATGCCACTGTAATGGATTGGATAGTATTACATTAGAGAATGCTGGGTCAGTTGCATATAGTGATGGGTCTCACTCAATACTGCATTTTTTATATTATTGTGTTTAGATGAATGCTTAACAATTGACAAATATTTAAATAACTACTTTTGCGTCTCCATCTAGATTTTTGTATCCTTGATACACCTCTAGTCTGAAAAGGTACTTGGACAAGCCACCAACTGAATGGATGTCACCAAGATAGAAATTCATAGCACCATGTCTGTGCCAGTTTGCACTAACAACTGATTAAACAAGTCATGGCAACTTTTGTTTCTAAATTTAAAGGGTTTTTTTTTTTTTGGTTTGTACTTTTATCTAAATCAGCAATTCTCAAAGTGTGGTCTAGGGACTCTCCCCCCCTCCCCCCACTATTTCAGTAGGTCAGTGAGGTCAAAACTATCTTCAGAATAATACCAAACTGTTTTAATTTTGAATAAGGTAAATACTGATAGATATCAATCATGTAAACAAAAGCTTTTCTTTGAAGTGCTCAATAAATTTTTGGAGTATAAAGGGGTCCTGAAATCCAAAAGTTTTGAGAACAATGAGTCGAAATGAATAATTTTTTTAAAAACTACTAGTTGTCTGGAAAACCCCTCAAGTTAATTCCTGTACCTCTTGAGGTTCAAACCCTTTCCCACTGTTTCCACTTTCTTTTTCCCCTGCAAAATAATCCTAGTGCCTTTAGCTCTTGCTCACTTTAAATTCTGTAACCCTTGAGTCATCACCCTTTAGTGACTCCTCTGAACCCTCTCTGAATTCTCTGATGATGAGAATTCTGTCCTCGCTGCATCCAGTTGCACAGCATACAACAGAGCACTGGTTTCACTTCAGAGGCTGTATCCTGCCTTGCCCCGCCCTCCCTCCACCCCCAACACAGACAGAACAGGAAAAGGAGTACTTCACCTTCCATGTCATGGGTTAGGCAAGGGGAAATTCATACGTGAAGTACAGGCCCCTCTGTGCCCTTTCCACTTACAGGGCCAAAGGACGCAAAAGCCAAAACAAATGGCCAGTGACCCAAGCAGGCGGGCTGAGCCCCCACTACTGTATGAAGACATGCCTCTGACCCCTCCTGCTGTTCACAATGATGGGAGAGAACAGTCTCTGAAACTAGCCACCACTGCAACTGTGCTGAAACTGATGACCTAAGGATACAGGGAAGGGGCGGTGCGTGGTGCTAACTGTACCACCTGCTTTCCCATGCCTCAGGAACACTGCAACTGCAAGTTACCCTGGCCATTAGAAAAAAGGACAAAAGTCATTCTCCTTAAGGAGTTAAAGGTAGAAGTGCAGCCTTTATGGATTTTTCCAGATGAACATTTGCAGACACGTGGCTCATCTGATTCTGAAAAAGGAGCCTGGGCCTTTTGATCACTTAATTAAAGTTCAGATAAATAAAGGGGGTGGGGAAGAGGAAACATGTCCAAACAAAACCTTCATAACAGGCAAGCATTTAAAATAAGAACATGAAAAACAGAAGAATGATTTTTTTTTTCAGAAAGCATGTTGTGTTATCAGAGAAGGCCCATCTCTGATTGACTAAGGTCAAGATTTGCAAAAGCCCTGGCTATGTTTATTTAAAAAAAAAAAATCTCATTCTGGAAAGGCAGGAGGGAAGAATACGGAAATGTCACGAGAGAAATGAAAGCACAGCCAGACTTTATTGCAGCTTTGCAAATACTGTGGTTGGCCAAAAATAAATAAATAAAAAGTTGGGCTTCAGATATCTTATTCAGCCTGTAAAATCTGCATCAATTCACCTTTATGGATGTGGCCACCTTTATCCCTCCTAGCTACCTACAGCTCCAGATGCTCCTCCTATCCCTAAAGCCCGAATCACCTGTCCTTATTGTTGATTGTGGTAGTTTGTCTTTGAATCTCCAGTAGGACCAATGACATCACAAAGGTGAAGTCTTGACTTGGGTATATGACTGGATTTAAGTGCATCATATAGGCTCAGGTTGAGTCTACAAAGAAAAAAAATATTTGGTCCATTTAGATTGATTAGTCCCAAAAATATCTAGTTAAAGCTTTTATGGAGTATGTAGGCAAAAATCAGGTTGAAAGAATGAATTTTTAAGAGTGCAGCCAATTACTATTGTGGCTTTGGGTAAAAACAAAACTTTCTTTAGCCTCCACCCCCTTCTACTCCTCCCCCACCAGATTTCCATGAAAAGTAATGAAAAAAGGACAGAAAGGAGTAGAATACTGTATTGATGTTCACTGGGCCCTCTCACTTGCTTTAATGAAGCCTTCCTAATTTTCCAATGGATCATAGGCCCTGGATTACTCTCCCAAAGGCTTCATTGTGTAGAGACTAGGTGGGGGAGGGGAAGGGAGAGAAAAACTTTCTGTAGTTATCTTTCCTATTACTTATTTGGAGGTTCATTATGATTCCAAGCACCTTTCTTTCTGGATTTTTTGAAGGTTATAATAGCTAGATATTTATAATTTCAAAACTGCAGCTGGCCAAATGATCCCTTCCTCCCATGACTGTCTCTTCTTTTCAATGGCCTCACTAAATTATTCTAATAAATATTATGTGTCAAGGCTAAGGTCTCCTTTGCGAGTTGCAAGGGGGTGCAAAACATAGCAGCTTGTTTGCTGAGCCAAATGAGCATCTATGCCATTATAATCACCACCCTCACACCCTCCCTCCCTTCATTGATTTCCTGACCACAGCTAGATTCAAATCAAGGTATTGATCCTTCCCTTCACAGCATGAAACGGGATCCTCTTTGTGTTTTATCATGCAACTTCTAGTCTCCCAGTAGATATACTTCTCTGACCCCCATATGTGTGTATATAAACATATATACACAAATATACATATGTGTGTATAATACACACACACACACACACATACATATGTGTGTTTAACTCAAGGTACTATGCTTTTATATAGACCAGGTTCACTCTCTGGGCTAGCTGTGACTTATTTTGCCACTACCCAGAGCTGTCTTTGGCAAATCTCGGCATATAACTTGAATATAGCTCGTGTCTAAGTCTGACTAAAAGTGCCCCCTACATAAATCTGAGTAAAAGTGTCCTTGTATAATAAGCACTTAAGGTAACAAAGTGGCTAACCTTTATTCCATCTCACGGAACATGCAAAAACACAAAAAAGGACTGGTAGGAGTCTATAACCAATTGATCCAATTCCCCTTCTATCTCCAATATTATGCACCACCGCTCTTCTTTAATCCCAGAGACCATATCAATCTTTTTTTTTTATTTTTTTTTTTATTTTTTAATGTTTAACAATCACTGCCATACAATTGTGATTTTATCCCCCCCACCTACACCCCACTCCCCCCTTCCCTCCCCACGACTGCATACAATTCTGTATAGATTCTACATATACTTTCCTATTGAGTATATTTTCACTATAGTCATGCTATGTAGTCAGACTAAGATAAATGAAAGAAATCATATAACAAATCAGAACATGATACACAAACACATACACATACACAAACATGATCTGTTACATTATGTGAGTGACTTCCATATTTCTCTCTGAGTGTGGAAGGCATTTTGCCTTGAGAACCACCATTGGGATTTTTTTTTTTTTTGTAAGAAGTTCTTGTGTTATTACAAAAATCTAAGTCTACCAGAAAAACTCTCACACACTGTGGTTGTTGCTGTGCATAAAGTTCTCCTGGTTCTGCTCCTTTCACTCAGCATCAGGTCATATAAGTCCTTCCAGGCCTCTCTGAAGTCTTCTTGTTCCTCATTTCTTATGGCACAATAGTACTCCATTACATTCATATACCATAATTTATTCAGCCATTCCCCAGTTGATGGACATCCCCTTGACTTCCAGTTTTTGGCAACTACATAGAGTGCTGCTATAAATATTTTTGTACATGTGGGACCCTTTCCCATTTTTATGATCTCTTGGGGATATAGTCCTAGTAGCGATATTGCTGGGTCAAAGGGTATGCACATTTTTGTAGCCCTTTGGGCATAGTTCCAAATTGCTCTCCAGAATGGCTGACCATATCAATCTTGCTCTTCTGCCCACTTCCCCAAAGGTAAAGGAACTTGAGGTTGCTAGATAGCAAATCCCACTTTACCTTCAGAGATGTATCTAGGTCTATCCTGAGGTCTTGGATTCCCTTGGAAGGAAAATACACTTAGAGTTACTAGGTAAGCAACCCCTTCCTAGGACCTGCACTGTATAAATAAATCACGATAATGGCCAAGAACAAAGTTCCAATCTTTTGCTCCCCATTTCAAGACTTACACTCGAGGTAACATGTATACATCTACTCTTCCTAAGAGCCTGACTTTGTTCAGGAACTCTCCTCCTCTTCCTAGAAAGCTAGGGCTCAGAACTCTTGAACTTGGGATTAATAACAAGGCAACTGCAACACTGACACTCCTGAGGAACTTTTCCTCTTGGGGTTCAGGTGCTTCCACCATTTGGGCCATGTAAGTTCCTTTTTCCATGACTGACAGATGGTTGAGAGTCACTCTGCCACTGTCTCTCTGGGGCTGAGTACAGTGTTCTGAGTCCAATAACTCAGGATTCAGAAAGTCTAAATATTTCACCACTGTCTTGACTGCTACCATATTGGAAAGTATGGTCAATCAGTCCCTATAACTAAGAGTAGGTGTCCCCTACTAGGACCAAAGTACATTCTATGCACACTGCTCTTCAACCCGAGCTCAGAAAAGCGGAAAATGCAAAAAAAGGAATGATTACTCCTATTATACACCATCACAAAGGGGTAGTGATACTTTCCAAAACAATACAAGCTAATCAAGTCAACCCCTATTATGAGATGCTAAATGGTATTAGGATGAAATAATTAAAGTTCTAAACAAATACTCAGAAAACTCCCTCAATCACTACACATGATCTATTTAGAGCATAGGATTCATAGGAAATAACAGATCCATTTTGGGCAACTTTGGCAATGAGCCTTTAATGCTTTCATCTTTTAAGGAAATTATGAAAATTTCACTAGACTAACCACATTTTCCTTTAGTTTCTATTCAAATTGTGCCTTAATTACAGAACATTTGCTGCCTGTGATATCCACTATTATAAGGCTAAGTGGAGCTATGAACTAATACAATCTCTTTGAAAAGCAACAGGACATAGCCTTTGAACCAGAGCTACCACTTATCTGGCTTATACTGGTGCTACAGGCCCAGTGAATACAGCACTAACCCTGGAGTCAGGATAACTGGAGTTCAGATTTGGTCTTAGACCCTTACTATGCGACTCTGGGGAAATAATTTAACCTCTGTTTATTTCAGTTTCTTCCACTATAAAACGAGGATAATAATAACACCTGCCTCCCAGAGTTGTTGTAAAGATCAAATGAGATAATATTTGTAAAGCTCTTAATATTAAAATACCCTGGCATGTGGCAGGTGCTTAACAAAAGCTTGTTTCCTTCCTTATACTCCAAAGAGATCAAAGAAAGATTCTGTTTCCAAAAAAATTTAGATCAATTTTTTTTTAGCAAAAACCTGAAACAAAGGGACTACCCATCAACTAGAGAATGGCAGAACAAATCAGAGTATATGAATGTCATGAAGTATCACTGCATTGTAAGAAGTGAGAAGGGATGAATACAGAGAATCAGGCGATCTGAGCAAAACCCCTCCAAAAGCCCAATTTTTACAACTACAACATTATAATGGAAAACAACTGTGAAAGATATAAAACCTAGGATCAATGCAATGGTCAATCACAACTCCAGAAGAATGATAACAAGTCATTTTTTTTCTATCTCTAAGCAGACAGGTAATGGACTAGCAGTGTAGGATAGTAATAAATAAATTTTTGGATAAAGCCAATGTGTTGACTTCTTTTTCATCCCGTACTTTTTCCTAGCAGGATTTTTTTTTAAAGGAAAGAATTACAAGAAGAGGTTTAGTACTATTGATAGTTTTTTTAAAAGAAAAGAAAAAAGTATCAATGAATCATTATAAGAATAAAGAGTTGGAAGTTAAAATGGAGAATATTCTAGGAAACAGGAAATGGAATATACATACGAGGAAATAAAACAATCCCTTTTTGCAGATGATATATGATGTGCTATCTAGAGAACCTAGGTGTCTAGAAGCAAGGTAGACTATTTGACACAAACCAGGTAGTTAGAAATAGAGGCCAGCTGGGACACGAGAGTAAGATGATGAGTTCTCCTATGTTCAAATGGCTATAAAACTGTTCATGCCCTTTGTTCCAGAAATCCATTTCTAGGGCTGTATCCCAAAGAGATTATAAAAAATGGGAAAAGGACCTACATGTACAAAAACATTTATAGCAGCTCTTTTTATGGTGGCAAAGAATTGGAAATTGAGGGGATGCCCATCAATTGCGGAATGGCTGAACAAGTTGTGGCATATGAATGTAATGGAATACTCCTGTGCTATAAGAAATGACAAGCAGGATGATTGCAGAAAAACTTACATGAACAGATGCTGAGTGAAATGAGCAGAACCAGAACATTGTACACAGTAACTGCAACACTGTGTGATGATCAACTGCATTAGACTTAGCTCTGTTCAGAGATACAATGATCAAAGACAATTCCAAAAGACTTGTCATGGAAAATGCTGTCCACGTACTAAGAACTACAGTCTGAATGCAGAGCAAAGCATACTATTTTCACTTTGTTTTTTTTTCTTTCTTGTGATTTTCCCCTTTTGTTCTGTTTTGATTCTTCTTTCACAATATGACTAATGTGGAAATATGTTTAACATGATTGTATATATATAACCTGTAACCTTGCTTACTGTCTTAGGGAGGGGGAAGTGAAAGAGGGAGAAAAATTTGGAACTCAAAATCTTACAAAAATGAATGTTGAAACTATCTTTACAGGTAACTGGAAAAAAATACTATTAAGTGCAAAAAAGGATAAGCTCTACTTTGGACATGTTGAAATGTCAACAGTACTTCCACAGTTCAAAATATCTGATATGTAATATGGAAATGAAACTTAGGATAGAGATTAGAACTAAATACATGATCTGAGAGTCATTTGCTTAGAGATAATGGTTAAACTCATAGGAAATGATGTCACCAAGAGATAAAAAGAGAAGCAAAGAAAAAGAAGAAAGCCTTGAGGTACCCTGAGTTAGGGGGCAATGAAATCAAGCAGAGGAGATTGATAAGGATCCTGCAAAAAGAAGTATAATTTAAGACAAAGCAGTATCTCAAAAAAATCTAAAAAGGAATATGCAGGGGGGAAAGGTGGTTTACAGTATCAAATATCAAAGAAATCTGAAGAGAAATAAGGCTAAGAAGAGGTCATTGAATTTGGCAATTGAGGCCACTGGTAACTCTGAAAGGAGTAACATCAGTTGCTGGATGAGATGAGAAGCTGGATTACATGGAACTGAGAAGTAAGTGAGAGAAGTAGAGTATAGAGAGGACAGTAGAGAGAACAAGTATAGATAACGTTTTCTAGAAGTTTCACTGTGAAAAGGAAGAGGAACATAGGATGATAAGCTGAAAGAATAGTAAGCAGGGTCAAGTAAGGATGGGAAGACCTTGGCATGTTTATAAGTAGCAGGGAAGGTGCCGGTAGATACAGAAAGAATGAACATGGTTGACTACGTGGGCAGTCTGCTATAGGAAATGGAATAAAGGTATAAGCTGAGAGATTTTGGAGAGAACCACCTCTTTTTCAGAGACTGGATTAAAGGAAGAAATAGGGAATTATGTCAAGGGTTTTTGAGATATAAAGCAGGGAAGAAGAAAAAGGACCAAGTAAATGCATCCTATTTTCTTATAAAGTATAAGGCAAAGACCTCAGCTAAGACAGGCAGACAAGGAGTGCTCTGGGATGTTTGAGGATAGAAGAGAAGGTTTCCAAGGGTCGCTTTGGCAAATGTCACTGAGAATCAATTAGGGAAGAATAAAAGGGTGTCCTTCTGGCATTAAGGTCCAACTGAGATTAGATAAATTGTAGTAGACCTAGTCAGGATGGTTGTGAGACTTTCTCCAGCAAGAGACCAGTAGAATCAGAGACAAACAGTAAGGAGAATCCACATTTGGGATTTAACGAGGCTTGAGCATTGAGAGTACGCATACAGCTTCATGTCTGGCACATAGATGTGTTTAATATTTGCTTACTGATTGATAAGACAAAGGACTTATTGGGAAGGAAGGAAAGCAAAGAAAGCACATACATGGTGGTTTATAAGATCTCTGGGGTGAGGTGGAGGAAATGAAGGTCGTGGTTAGGATGAAGACAAGGTTAGGACGTTATGGATGGATCAAAATATTTCATAATTCTTGATTCTATAAGTGGAATACCTGTAGAAGATGAGGAGGTAAAAGATGTGACCATCCCTTTATGTGGCTGAGGCTGAGTGAAAGTGTAGGTCATGAGAATATCAATTGCATATATGGAATGTATGTATCAAAGTCCTATTTCACAAGGTTGGGGATTCACAAATTGGAACAAAAATGAACAGGGAGAATTCAAAATAACTGAACATGAAACTATCAGAAGTTATTCTGCCTAGTTATATACCAACAAAACTGAGAAATGAAATGAGTATTTACACAAATATAAAATACCTAGATTAACATAAAGAGAAATTGTTATTTAAATAACAATACCAGAAAAAGAAAATGAAGAAAACATAAATGAATTTGCAAAGACAAAAATTCCACGATCAAATGGATCCACAATTGAGCTCCACCATTCAAAGAACAATTAATTCCAATGTTACACAAATAGTCTGCAAAAAGAGGAATAAAGGTGATCCTTCCACACGAAATTATACAAATATGGCTTTGATAACTAAACTCAGGAGAGACAAAGCAGAATAGGAAAATGGTAGCCTAATATTTCTAATGAAAACTGATACAAACTATTTAAACTACTAGCAAATAAGCTATGATAACATGTTTAAAAAATTATACGCCATGACTAGCTTGGATTCATACCAGGAATAAAGGGTAGCTTCAACTCATCATCTATAAAAATTACAGACTATTAAAAAAACCCTATAAACATAACAGACTATATAAACATAATTATAAAAACTACAGACTATACAAATAGAAAAATAAGTAAAACCATATGATTATACAAATAGATACAAAAAGTTAACAAAATTCAACCTTCATTTCTACTGGAAAATAACAACACCGGAAACCACAGGAATAAATGAAACTTTGATTAATATGGTAAGTAACATCTATCTAAAACATAAGCACATGTTATATGTACTAGAGATAAGTTAGAGGCTTTGCCAATAAAATCATGGGGAAGGCACAGCTATCCTTTGTAATGAAACAAAACTGCTTTTTGCAGATGATAAGGTAGATTATCTATCTAAAGAACCTAAAAGTCAACTAAAAAACTAATGGAAACAATAATTTCACCAAAATTTCAGGATATAAAATAAATTCACAAAATAACCAGCATTCCTGTATATTAACAAAAAATCCCATCAGAAAAGAGTAAGAAAGTAAAATTCCATTCAAAATAACTATATAATATATAACATATTTAGGAGTTTATTTACCAAAATATGCACAGAAACTATATAGATACCTTCTTCATAGAAATAAAGACAGACCTAAATAATTTAATATTAATTGCTCATGAGTTGGCTACACTAATATAATAACAATACTACTTAATTTGACTTCTTTATTCAGTGCCATACTAATCAATCTACCAAAAGATCACGGGGGGGAGGGGGGGGAACAAAAGTCATGTGAAAGGAATAAAAAGATAAAGAACATCAAGGGAAATGGTGAAAAAAGTAGGAAAGGGGTGGGGGATGGGGGATGAGGGAGGCCCCAGCAGTACCAGATCTTAAACTATTCTATAAAGCAGAAACTTTCCAATGATTTGGTACTAAAAAAAAAAGAGATATTGATCAGTCGAACAGATCAGGTACATAACACATAGAAGCAAGCAAATATAAGAGAACAGTGTTCTAAAAACCCACAGATACAAGTACTAAGGAAAAGACTCATAATTTGACAAAAATAGCTAAGAAAACTGGTAGGAAATAGGTACAGACCAATATCTCATTCCATATTACACAAAAGCTTCAAATGAACATATGGTTTAGATGTTAAAAGGTGACATCACAAATAAATTAAAGAAACAATGTGTGTGAGTATTGTTCACAACTAGGGATAGAAGTGAAGAGTCCATGGCCAAACAAGAAGGAGAGGATCAAAGAAGATAATTTTGATTACAAAAATTAAAAAAAAAATTTGTACAAGCAAAATCACTGCAGTTAAAATTAGAAGGGAAAAAAGTTAAAGGAGGGGAAAAAATCCTTCCAAAAAGCTTCTTTTCACAAAGGTCTCAGGTCCAAGACATAAGGAACTGATTCAAATGTATAAGAACAAG
Organism: Notamacropus eugenii; assembly: GCF_028372415.1. Lineage (NCBI taxonomy): Eukaryota > Metazoa > Chordata > Mammalia > Diprotodontia > Macropodidae > Notamacropus > Notamacropus eugenii. Next base: position 198,988,436 of record NC_092876.1, on the reverse strand, counting down.
AGCCATTTGCCAACAGATAATTGGTTTAAGGATATAAAGGAAGTTATCAAAGAATTTAATCTAAGCTATCAATAACTATATGAAAAATGCCTTAAATCACTAACCATTAGCGAAAGAAAAATGAAAGCAACCTTGAGGTTCCATTTAATCCTCATCAGATTAGTAACCATGACAAAAGGAAGAAAAATGACAATTATTGGAAGAGTTTTGAAAAAATGGGCACATACTGTGAATTGGTCTAGTCATTCCAGAAAGCAATTTGGAATTCTGTCCCCTCTTTTACTCTTTGACCTAGTAATACCACCACCAGGCCTGTGTCCTAATGGAAGAGAAGGACCTATATTGACAAAAATATTTATATCATTGCATTTTTTTTATATAAAAAAGAACTGAAAACTAAAGAGGTACTGATTGACTGGTGAATGCCTGAAAAAACAATCATGTCATATGGATGCAAAGAAACATTATTTTGGTATAAAAATGATGAAATATAAGATTTCAGAGAAAACTGGATAGACTTGTATGAATTAGTGTAGAGTTACACGAGCAGATCTAGGAGAAAAATTATAAGGCCAATAACTTTGCAAGACTTATGAACTCGGATCAAGGCAATCACCAACCATGCCTCCAAAGGATCTATGATGAAGCATGCTGCCCACCTCCTGACAGAGAGGTAATGGACTCAAGATACAGAATAAGACATACATTTCAAGATACAACTACTGTGAGAATTTGAGTGACTATGTTTATTTGTAATAAAAGACTTTGTTTTTTCTTTTATTTGTTGTGTTGCTAGAAGACAGTAAGGGTTAGCTATAGGACAGGAAAAAAAAGAAAGAAAGAAAAGAGAATCTTTGAAGTATTTTTTTAATGCACAAAAGAGAACAGAAAGGCCAGAAATAATGACTCACATGCAGAATGGCTTGGCAAGTTATATGTTGAATTTACATATTTTAAAAGAAAAACATATATGCATCAATATCATGTTATATATAAAACACATATTTTAAAAGAAGTTATACATAATTCATTGTTTCCCTCACTTAAATCAAAGTCAACTGCAACTCATGTCATCGTCTTGATGTCATGCTCCTCTTCAAGAAGGACAAATACAGCTTGTGAGTGAGTAGCAGCTCCTCTCCTCTCTTCTCCTCTCCCAATGAATGGACAAAGTACTGAATGCAGAGTCAGGAAGATCTGAGTTCAAATTCTGCCTTGGACACTTCTTAGTTGTGTGTCCCTGAACAAGTCACTTAACCTCTATCTTGCCTGAGTTTCCTGTAAAATGGGCATAACAATAGCACCTACCCACCCTGGTGCCATTGTGTGGATAAAGTGAAATGACACTTGTAAACCTTAAAGCACTATATGAATATTAGACATTATTATAATCTGTCTCTTCTACTGTACATGGAAATATTCATTTTTTTTGTTGTTTAAGTTCAGCGTTTTTTAAGGGTAGAGGTTGGACTGGAAAGAAAGACAAGGATCTGAATACAGTGATATATGTGCTCAGAGTGAATTTCAAAGGAGATGAGGTTGTGGAATGATGTTGGCAGAGAACTAATCTAAAATCAACAAAAAGTGAGCAAGAAGTATTCTTACTCCTGAACTACTGTGTTGTTGGAAGGCACCTCAGGTGCCATCTAGTCTGACTGATAGATGAGGAAATGGAGGCCTAGACATAAGTGACTTGTCCAAGGTTATCCAGATAATAATATCAATAATAACAGCTAGGATATAAACAGTATTTTAAGATTTGCAAAGAGAAAACTGGAAAGATTTGTATGGACTGAGGTAAAGTGAGCAAACCTAGGAAAACTACACAAAATTTGATCCTCACAACAACCTTAGCAGTCAGATGCATTTTTTATACCTATTTTACAGATGAAAAAAAACTGAGGCTGAGGGAAGTGTTGTGATTTACCAAAGGTCACAAAACTACTAAGTATTTAAGGCAAGATTTGAAATGAGGTCTACCTAAGTTTCAAGTCCAATACTATATTCACTGTGCCAACTTGGCCATCCATTAAAGTGCACAGCTAGGATTTGGACCCAGTTCCTCTGATTCTCAATTCAGGGCTTTCCACTAAATCACAGTTTAAGAATAATAAAAAGCTACATTTTTATGGAGCTTTAAGTTTAGCAATGACTAAAACTAAAACAAAGGTTTTTACCTCTGATCCAGAGTAAAGAAGGCAAAATCAGAACAATTCAGTCATGTCTGACTCTTTGTGACCCCCACGGACCACAGCCCCAGGCCCCTTCTATCCTCCACTATCTCCTCAAATCTCTCCAAGCTCATGTTCACCTTTTCCATGATACTATCTCTTATCCTCTGCCAGATCCTTTTCCTTTTGTCTTCATCTTTCCCAACATCAGGGTCTTTTCCAATGAGTCCTGTCTTCTCTTTAGGTGGCAAGAGTATTTAAGCTTCAACTTCAGTATCTGACATTCCAGTGAAGAGTCTGAATTAGTTTAAGTATTGACTAATTCGACTCTCAAAAGTATCCCTCAGCACTACCAACTCAAAAGCTTTGATTCTGCAGTGCTCAGCTTTCCTTATAATCCAACTTTTACAGCCATACATTGCTACTGAAAAATACAGATCTTTGTGGGCAAGGTGATGTCTCTGCTTTTTAGTATGCTGTGTAGATTTGCCATGGTATTCCTTCCAAGGAGCAAGCATCTTTTAATTTTATGGTTGCAGTCACTGTCTGCAATGATCACTGAGCCCAAGAATATGAAATCTGACACCGCTTCTGTTTCTTCTCCCTCTATTTGACAAGAAATGATACAACCAGTTGCCAAGATTTTAGTTTCTGTGTTTTAATGTTAAGCTTCAAGCCAGCTTTTACAATATTCTCTTTCCCCTCATCAAGAGGCTTCTTAATTCACTATCTGCCATCAGAGCAGTATCATTGGCATATCTGAGATGATATTTTCCCCAACAACCTTAATTCTGGTTTTTGATTCATTCATCCCGGCATTTCACACAATGTACTCTGCATATTAAGTTAAGTAAATAAGATGACTATACAGCCTTGTTGTACTCTCCAAACAGTTGTTTCACGTTTGGTTCTGTTGCTCCTTGACCCCAGTACTTGTTCATGAGGAAGAAAAAATGATCTAGTACTCTCATTTCTTTGAGGACTTGCCACATTTTGTTGTGATCCACACAGTCAAAGGCTTTAGTATAGTCAATGAAGCAGAAGTAGATGTTTTTCTGCAGCTCCCTTGCTTTCTTCATAAACCAGTGAATGTGGGCAATTTGGTCTCCAGTTCTTCTGCCTCTTTGAAAACCAGCTTTCAATTCTGGTAATTCTTGGTTCACATATAGCTGAAGCCTAGCTTGCAGAATCTTAACCATAATTTTGCAGGGTTGTGAAAGAAGCATAATTGTTCGGTAATATGAACATTCTGAACTAGGCACACTGATTACAACAATAACAGCAATAATAACAACTAACATTTGTAGGGCACTCACTGTGTGCCAGGCACTGGCCTAAGCTAATTACTATCTCATTTAATCCTCTCAAGAATTCTGGGAGATAAAGTACCATTATTACCTTCATTTTACAGATGTAGAAATTCATGTAGACAGCATTTGCCCAGGGTCACACAGTCAATATCTGAGGTCAAATTTGAATTCAGGTCCTCCTGATTCTAGGTCTAGCACTCAAACCACTGTACTTAATGCACTATCCACATAAGTTCTAACACAAAAGAAAAATAGTTCACAAGAGTATACCACCACACCTCATAGGACTCCTGGCCCATGCAGCCACCCACTCAGCAGACCTCTCCTGTATATAAATGCTGACTCTCTCAATGGGAATGTAAGCTCTTACAGGTCAGATTTATATTCCCAGTTTAACCCAGTGCTTCACACACAGCAAGGACATATATACATAATAAAAATTTTTCCATTTTGTTCCATTTTCATTAATGATCTTGCTAAAATTAAAATGCGGCTCAAAAACATGTAAATAAAGAGTTTCATGTATGACTGACTCTTTTCCTGTTTATATAGCTGAGTACTTTTTGTTCTTAATGGTTAGTAAGTTTAAAATAGGAAATATTTGTTTCTCAGAGAAATATGTCCCCAATTTTTAAAATAAAAGTCCATGGAAAAATAATATTTGGCATATAAAAATTTACTTCATCAGCAATTTTAAAAATGTTAAGTTCAGATAACTTTTAAAATATATATACACACATACTTAAGGATGTAGCAAACCTTTTTTAAGCATATATTTGAAAGTAACTTCCGAATATATTTTTAATATTCCCAGTCAGACCATTTAAACTAAATTATAAAAGATTAATAAAAAGTTTGCTGGATTATTTTTTACATTTGGCACATAACAAAATTCCTGGACTGAAGCTGAGCTTTGGTCCAACCCTCTCTTCCTAATAATGTACAGAAGGCCAACATTTTAATAACTCTGAGCTGTCTGGGATTTTGAGCATTTTGTTGAGACCTAGGGTTTTTAGAAATGGTCTGGTTGCTCTGGCTATGGGCTATGGATAAGGGAGAAGCAGTCATTCCATTTATTTGAAGGAAGAGCCCTGGGGAGCTGAGACTCAGCTAGGAGAAACGTTAGAAGTCTTCCTAACTGGGAAGAGAGACAGGGACCAGAGGCCATGAGACTGCAGGAGATCTGTTTGGGCACGCACAAGTGATCAAAGATCCAGCAGAGCCAGCCATAGGCCAGGATACAGAAGCCAAAGCTAAGCATAGAGCACAATCCAGGGGACAATCTACGGCGAAGTCAGTCAGCTCCTTCCTCTTCGGCCTTCTCTAGAGGAATGGTTCTCCGGCCTTGGCCGCTCAAGGAGGCAGTCTTGCCTGAGAAGAGCCAGAAGGGGCTCTCTCCTGGGAGGAACCTTGCCTGTCACCGAGCCCGTCACCGAGCCCGTCCAGCCCAGTTCAGCAGTAACGGAAGCCTTGGGAGAACATATTTGATGAAGTACAAAGCACAAAAGGACCTGAACATTCCGTAAACGCTGGCTTCGGGTAAGGTGTACGCGGAAAGGGACCTACTAGAAAACCAATGTCAGTTTCCGTGTCACCGTGACTTCTAAAGGGCCTCCCCGTTTTGAGAGACGGGCTAATGACTTAGCATGACTTCAGCGGGTAGATTCTGGGGAGTCCTTGCATTTAGTTGGAGAAGGGGGAGTTACACTGTTATTTTCACTAACCTCTAAACGAAACGTAGCATCTCCTTCTAGACCATTCTGAGAAGGGGTCCAGAGAAGCTTCGTCAGACCATCTTACAGGGATCCAGGTGGATAAAGGGTTTTAAGAACCCCTGGTCTACAGGGCAGAAGACCTCACCATCTTGGTGGTAACAGACATGACCAGGTAGGATCAGGTGAGCATGTTGTTTTAAAAACACTGCTTTAGACCCCGTGTTTGTGTGCTGCCTCCTGTCAGAGGCCATGCCTCCTCAGCATCCCCACCACTAGCCAGCCTACAGAAGGCACCCCAGGGCTGATGGGGAAACATAAATGGTGTGCCTAGAAACCCAGGGAGTCAAGAACTCTAAAGGAAGCTTGGCTCTGCTCATAAAAATGGGACGCGACAACGCAGCTGTCCTTTCTTCCTGACTCAAGCGTGGTCCTTCCGGAGGGGGTCTGTCCGTCTGTCTTGTCGGACTGGACCTCCGGCAGCTCCGCACTTCAAGTCTTCCCCCGCCCCTCCCCGTCACGCAGCTCCACTCCTCCAGGGCCTTTTTGAAAAGCAAATCATTTCTTCCTTTTGCAAAGTCAGAGCTGCCCCCTTCACCCCCCCCCCCACTTTCCGTCTCCAGCCCCGCCGCCCCCCCCCCCGCCCCGCACGTGGCGCGGGGGCTTTTCCGCTTCCCGGCTGGAGAGAGAGGCGTCCTCGTCACCGTTCAGATGTTTATTTCTTTAAAAAACCAACCTCCTCACCTGGAACTGCCAAGATGAAGGTGACATTATCTAACCCAAGTCCAGTATAGCAGTAACCAAGGAGCCGGCTACGTTCCCTTGCCTGCTTCCCTAGGAGCCGGGCTGAGCGTGCATCGGCCCGCCCCGCCGCTCCCAGGGCGCCCGCACCGGGCCCGGCTCTCCCAGCCGAGGGCGGGCCCGAGCGTCTTGTTTTCTCCTAAGTCTGGGCGCAGCTCGGCCAGACGGCCCCACTCCTCCTTCCCCTCCCCCACGCCCTCCCCCCTCCCTTCCCTCCGGTAGCCTGCGGCTCTAAGTTTTTAACTGCTCCTCCCCCTCCCCGTCTTGTCCCCCCCCTCCAGTAGCCGGTGGCTCCTAATTTTTTTTACTGCTCCTCCCTCTCCCCTCCCCCTCCCCGTTCCTGCGCGCCTGGCTTTTTGCTTATTTCACCCCCACCGCGGAAGGCCGGGGCAACCCAACTTTAGGGGCTGACGAAAAGAAAACTGGCATTAAAAAACAGATCCGGGAAGTGGATTTACGGGAGAGGCCGTCAAGATTCATTGCTTCAAGACACACCGAACCAAAAAAAGTAACTCCAGGAAGCTGAAAAAACACGACACACAATACAACAAAACAAAAAAACCCACGGACCCTAATCTTATTTTTAAATCTTTTCTTTTTCGTCTTCTTAAAAAAAAAAAGGTTTTGTAGTTTTCCATCCCAAGGCTAGAAACATCAAAGCAAACTGGAGAATTAAAAAAAAAAGAAACTGGGGTGGGGGGGGTCCTCCCCTTCATCCCCCCCCTCCCGGAAATCTGCCCGGGAGACGCCGGCAGCAGCCCCAGCAGCCGCCTGGGCGGCCGCGGCCCAGGCAGGGCCCTCCCCTGCCGGAGAGGGTGCGCTGCAGCCCTCCAACAAACCGAGTTAGGCCCGACGGGCCACGTGAGGCCGGCCCTTCTCCGGTTACAAGCATGCGAGCGCAAAGTTTCCCCACCCGAACCATCAGCCGCTCCGACAGGCCCCGGCCCTGTCTGGGCCTCACGGCGCGTTCAGAGCGCCGTTCGGCGCGGGGCCGGCCCGGGTTACCGACTGCCCCCCAGTGTTGGCCGCGAGCGCGGAGGCTGAGGGCCCTGGCGAGCGCCGGCGCGGTTCAGCCCAGGAAAAACAAGTCTGGCTCTGGCTTACTGGGTCAGGGGTCAGTTGTTTGTGTTGGTGTGTGTGAGCTGTTAGTTCACGGAAGCTAATCAGCGTTAAAGGAAAAAAACCAACGCTCTTGGCCGAGCAAGATGCCCTCTGACTTGGCGGTCTGAAGTTCCTTATAAAAAACAACCACTTATTTATCCTCCTCATCTTGTACGCAGAGTCCGGGGGTGGGGGGAGGAGGTAGGGGGAGGGGAGGGGGTGGGGGGGGAGGAGGTAGGGGAAGGGGGAGGGGAGGGGTTGGGGGGAGTAGGGAGGGGGAGGGGAGGGGAGGGGGTTTGGGGGGAAGGGAAAGGGGTGGGGGAGGGGGAAGGGGAGGAGGAGGGGTTGGGGAGGAGAAGGTGGGGGGAGGGGGGAGGAGGTGGGGGGAGGGGGGAGGAGGAGGGGAGGGGCGGGGGAGGGGGCTGTGATGACCCCGGCAGTCGCGCCCGCCGCCTGGGAGGCTCATTCCTCTCCTCCCCTCTCCACGCTCATTCTGACACAGATCTGCATAGAAAATATTACAAGGGCTTTAGTGAGAGGTTTGAGAATTCGTCGGATTCAAGTCTCCTGGATAAACTCCTGGGTGCCGCTCTTCTCCCAGACCGAGGCTTTCTTTAGCCTGAAGGAACCTACTCCTTTCGGTTGGAAAACCCCCACCTGATACACGCTCTCATTAAAGAGGGAGGCCCTCTAAGAGTGCGGTGGGTTTTTTTTAATGTAGCAGCAGGCGTATGTGTTTCAAGCTTAGGTCAGGTGGGGGGTGAGGAAGATTACAGTGAGTTGTTCTTGTGTCCTTGAGCTAGACTTTATTTCACTTCTGACCGTAGGTTTTGCTCCATTGTGAAATGGAGTGTGGGGCCAGTAGGAGACGGAGTGTGGGGCCAGTGGGACCAGTAGGAGATGGAGTGTGGGGCCAGTAGGACCAGTAGGAGATGGAGTGAGGCCAGTAGGAGACGGAGTGTGGGGCCAGTAGGACCAGTAGGAGATGGAGTGTGGGGCCAGTGGGACCAATAGGAGATGGAGTGTGGGGCCAGTAGGACCAGTAGGAGATGGAGTGAGGCCAGTAGGAGACGGAGTGTGGGGCCAGTGGGACCAGTAGGAGATGGAGTGTGGGGCCAGTGGGACCAGTAGGAGATGGAGTGTGGGGCCAGTGGGACCAGTAGGAGATGGAGTGAGGCCAGTAGGAGACGGAGTGTGGGGCCAGTGGGACCAGTAGGAGATGGAGTGAGGCCAGTAGGAGACGGAGTGTGGGGCCAGTGGGACCAGTAGGAGATGGAGTGAGGCCAGTAGGAGACGGAGTGTGGGGCCAGTGGGACCAGTAGGAGATGGAGTGAGACCAGTAGGAGACGGAGTGTGGGGCCAGTAGGAGATGAGTGTGGGACCAAATGATCCTTGGCAAGTTGAAGGAGGAAGCTAACAAGACAGACAGTGGGAAACTAGAGGGGGGAATCTAGGGAAGAGACGAGCTCCAGTGGCAAAGTTGGATGGGGCTCATGGGAGAGAGAAAACCTTACCCACTACCTTGGCTGAGGATATATAGCCAAGCTTATGGAACTGGATACAATTGGGATTTTTGTTTCTGATTTGTCCTGGAGACCCAATTTTTTCTCGCAGAAGCAATAGGAGATCAGAAATAAGCATTGGACAGTTGGACAGTGAACAGAAGTGATTTAGTCAGAAATGCTTACCCAATGGGTCTGTCCCCTTTATTGTCCAACTCGGTACCTAATCCTACTAGTGTTTACAAACTGGGTATAATTAGAGGGGAAGGAGCCGTCCTGCATACAGTACAGCTGGGGGATGGAGCTTGGGGAAGGCTTCCAGGGCACCATAATTCGATTTTTCCTTCTGACACATGGGTAGCAAGGTAGTTGAGCGCTGCCTTCTCTTCACTTAGGTCAGACACTGTGGTCTGCACCCCCACATTCCATCCTCCCCAAAGGCTGTCACAGCACACTCAGTGGTCACTAGAAAGCTACTAGCTACTTCTCACTGCTCCCAGGTGAGGCCCTGGGGGTTACAGAAGAGTTAGTGATCTGATATTAATAAAAGCTCCCAATCAAATTAAATCAATTGCCTGTACCGATTCAAAAGAATTTTTTTAAAACAATAATAACAGTCTCTACTCCCTGCAACCTCAATATAAATCTCAGTTGTTTTATTATGTCCCTGATAGAGATAGTAAGGAAAGCTGGGGAAGGTTTTTGTTTAGAATTACTTTCCCCTCGATTGCTAAACAATTCCATAAGAGATTTGATTAGATGGTTTCCTTTCATAGGTTCATAGGCTTGACAGTAAAAAAAAGACTTTCAGATGATCTAGTTGGTTTTCAAGCTTTATTAGTCCCAGGCAGGACTTCTTTACATTCTTAAACATCATTAAGGATCCCAAAGAGTTTTTGTTATATCCATTGATTTTTACTGTATTAAAATTTGAAATGGATAAATTTTTAAAAAATGTTTATTCATTAAAAATAATAACCCCATTACATGTTAACATAAAATAGCATGTTTTATTTAAAAAAATTTTTACAAAACAAAAAATAGTAGCATGACATTTTTTACACATTTTTAAAAATCTCTTTAAGTCTGGCTAAATAGACGACAGCTGGATTTTCATATCTGCTTCTGTGTCAGTCTGTTGCAATCTGTTGTTTTGGTTGAAATATATGAAGAAAATCTGGCCTCACACAGATATGTAGTCGGAAAAGGGAGGTATATTTTAATGGCAAATAATATCTTAGTATTATTATGAAAATAGTTTTGACCTTGTGAACTCTGTGAAGGGGTCTTAGTGATCCCTAGGAGTCCACAGACCACACTTTGAGAATAGATGATCTAGTCTACTCCTTCATTTTATAGAAGAGTGGTCACATAGCTAGTTAGTGGAAAGTATTCATTGAATATTCAAATAATATTTATTCATGCAAGTGTAGATTAGTAGGAAGAAAGCTCAATTTGGAGTTAGAGGACCTTGCTTCAAATCTCATCTGTGTGACTGCGTGACAAACTCTCTGTACCTCAGTTTCCTCATCTGTCAAGTGAGAAAGTTGTACTAGATTATCCCTAAAGTAACTTCCAACTCTAAATCTATGTCCTGTGATTCTATGACCAGTGTCAAGGCACTGTGCTGTTCTGTTGTGGGAAATAGAAGCTGCAGTCTCTGACTTCCTGGATGTTACACTCACTAGAAGAAATAAGACATAGACACAAAAAACTCCATAAAGAAAGGCATACTGAGAAAGTGCCCTTCTGAGTGAGGACACAAAGCTTCACCTCTGTTTGGGGGCTATCTGGGAAGGCTTCTTGGAGGAGGTAGTATCTGACCTGGGCACTAAAGGGAGAGAGGAAAATGAGCAAATAGTTATAGGGAATATGAAGGGCATTCTGAGAGAAGGAAACAGATGAGCACAGAGGAAATATTTACTCACATTTAATAATAAAAAATTAGCTAATATTTATAAATACTATGTGCCAAGTACTTTGTACTGAGCACTTTTACAATTATTATTTCATTTGGTCCTCACAACAACCCTAGGAGGTAGGTACTATTAGCATCTTCATTTACAGATGAAGACACTAAGACAAAACGGTTAATTGACTTGCCCAGGGTCACACAGCTGGTAAGTGTCATAGGATAGATTTGAACTTAGATCTTCCTGAGTTCAGGCCCAGCACTCTAGAGCATTTTCCACATGTGCGCGCGTACACACACACACACACACACACACACACACACACACACACACACACTACAAACTTTCAAGAAGGAAATGACAGGAGTCTGAAGGAATGGTAGGATTTTAAATGGGGATAATCAGAGATCACAGTGTTCTATACATACTCTATACCTGTCCTCCACCTAAAGTCCTCTCTAGGAAAATCAGACTTTGACTTTTCTATAAGTCACTATAAGAAAAGGGAAAGGATCCTGTTTCCCTGCAATGACTCCGTCTTACAAGATAGTGAATATAGGCCAGGCTTTATTTAAACAGACAAAAATTGTAAGAAGATTTCCAAGTCTCCTTCCTTTCCTGGTGAGCCTTTCTTTCCAAGGGAATGCTATAGTCCTCCCAGACCTAGAGTACTGTCTTGAGAAGACCCCTTAACCTCACCCTAAAAAGAAAGTACACAAGCAACCTATCCATTCCTTTTTCAAGTGAGATTTTTCTAGCAGATCTCTTACTATTTTATAACAATCCTCCTGTCTTATAATACATATTACAATGGGATGGTGTCCTCCCCATAAAGGACAAACCAGTCAGGACCATTAAAAAGCTGATTGTCTTATCTTAGACTTGTAAAGTCCACACAGCTCACAGTAACAGGGAGCAACAAGGCCAGGGTTTATCCCTTGGCTATCTCTGTTTTGTTGTTTCTTGGTTTTGCCTCCCACTTGGTCCAGGAAATCCTCCACTGCTCAGCCCAGGCAGTTTGTATTCCAACAGGTGTTGGCTTAGCTGACAGCTCCCTGCTGTTCCATCTCTGCCTTTATTTGATCCCACACCCACCCTGGGCCACATGCTTTCTTGAAGCACCAGGTTCCCTCAGAGGGACCACCATGAATTCCTGGAGGCACTGTCTAAAGGTGCAAGCTTCCTTTCCTGGGAGCCAAGCCTCTCTTGTAACTCTTTTCTCTCTGTCTGTTTCCAAGGGTATATACAAGGTGTTCATCAATCAATCATCCTACCTCAGTTTTCTCATCTGTAAAATGAAAAAGTGGAACTTGATTTCCAAGGTCCCTCCTACTTAAAAAGATTTTTTTTGAATGTAAAATCCTATAACTCTCATCATGGAATTAAAGAGACAAAAGGAGGACTCAGAGCCCGGGAAGGCCTCATCCTATCATAGAACTCACTTTGTCAAGGGAATTTTAACCTCATTAAGAAAAACTTGAGAATTCAAGTGGGTTTTACTAAATATCTCCTAGGTATATTCCCTATAGTTGTTAACCACACTACCTTAGAAATAAACTGTACATCTCTAGTGCAATTCCCCTTATTTTACAGGTGTGGGATCTGAAGCTTAAAGAAATTTAGTCCTTGCCTAAAGTCACATTTGATCTTACCCTTTTCATCATCACTCCTCAGACCCAGACAATATAGTGTTAGGGCAGTGGTCACAGTGGGCACCTGTGATCAGTTCTCTCTCTTCTATACTCACATAAGAACAGAGTCAAATGATATTTACAGCTATGTTAGTAAATGGAGTGACAAGGAAAATAAGCTGATATTTTGATCTGTTGACAAAGGATCTCAGAATCGTGATCATATTCACGTTGGAACAGACTTGAGAGGTCATCTACCTTCTGCAACTCTTACAAACATACTTCAAATATCTCACAGAATGCAAATAACTCTGAGTTAGAAAGAACCTCAGAGGCTATCCAACACCAAAAGAAATTCAGTCTACAACATTCCTGACTGTGCTCATCCCCTAGAAGACCTTCATAATAGGTAGCCCACTCATTTCCAGGCAACACATTACACTTTTGTGAAATTCTAATAATAGGAAGTTTTTCCTTATATCAAGCCAAAATCTGCTTCTGGAACGTCCATCATTAGCTTCTAGCTCCTTCTGCCCTCCAGGGCCACACAGAACAAGTTGAATCTCTTTTCCATGTGACAGTCTTTCAAACATTTAACACAGCTATATCATCTCTCCCCTAAGTCCTTCTTTCCCCAGGCTAACTCTCCCCAGTTACTGTGGTGATAGGGAGCTGACTCATAACAGATGCCAAAAATATGAATGACAGTTTTGCAGAGAGGGTCAAAGCACTTTACTGATTAGGCCAACATGTTTACTAGCTTACTCAGTGTTCACACACACACACACACACACACACACACACACACACACCCCCATAGCAGTGATGTATGGGAGGGTAGTCAGTGTTCCATGAATTCACTGGAAGTACAGTACCAGTGATGTGGATCAAACCACAAATGTGCATTCAAATTCTTCTCTAACCATGGTTCAATTAATTTCAATCCCAGGCTAAATTCTTTCAGGTCTGGGACCTCTGGACTTGGGATAATTTGTTAACTAATAGAGTTAGGTTTACAGGTGAGTGGTCCCTCCCTCCCTCCCCCTCACACCCTTCTACCTCTCAGGGAAATTTATGGGTGGTCCTGGATAAAATTGTGAAGGGCTTGTTATTGTGGGAAGGGATTTTTAGGATTCTTCTAGGTCCTTTTTTCTTTCTTTTTTTTTATAATTAATTTATTTGTTTTCAGTTTTCAACAATCACTTCCATAAGTTTTAAATTTTTCTCCTCCTCCCTCCCCATGAGGGCATGCAATCTTATTCTACATATACCTTCTTAATAAACACATTTTCACATTAGTCATAATGCATAGAAGAATTAAAAAGGATGGGAGAAACCATGAGAAAACCCGGACCAATATAAAACATAACACAGGAGAAAATACTCTGCTTCATTTTGCATTCCAACTCTATAGTTCTTTCTCTGGATGTGAATGGCATTTTGCATCAAAAGTCCTTTGGAAATGTTTTAGGATCTTGCATTGCTGTGGAGGGCTAAGTCTATCTCAGAAAAAGTCCTTGAACACTGTGGTTGTTACTATGTATAATGTTCTCCTGGGTCTGCTCATTTCACTCAGCATCAGTCTATGTAAGTCTTTCCAGGTTTTTCTGAAGTCTGACTATTCATCATTTCTAATAGCACAATAGTATTCCATTACATTCATATACCACAACTTGTTCAGCCATTCCCCAATTGATGGGCATCCCCTCAATTTCTAGTTCTTGGCCACCACAAACCTTTTTTTTTTTTAAATGGTTAGCATTTTTATATTAGGAAAGCAAAATATTGAAACAAATGACAAAATTGGGAAACATCCATCTCAAGCTATTTTATAAGAAAAGCCACATTTGTTGCATGAAAATTCTTTTTTTATGACAATGACATCATACAATTTATACGACCTTGGATTTTCCTCCTTGCCTTTACAGAAGATCAGAAGAGAAGCACTAGTGATTTTTTCACAGCCTTGAATTGACTTCAGCAGTGTCACCAACAACATGACTTTCCATGATTAAATCTAGCAACCCAAACTTCATCATATGCCTCAGTAAAATTTGGGAACAAAGGCATTGAGATTTCTTTTTTGTAGTTCTTAATCATTCAGACTCTGACAGACCTCCCAAGGGCAGAATTGGTTTACCCTTTTGCATGGGATACAACTCCAAATAGATTGGCCTTCAGGGCAGTGCTCAAATGGGCTTTCTTGTATGGTGTGTCATGCCACTTTTGATCTCTTCTTCAGCTGAAAATCTTTCTATGTATTGGTCAGGCATGTTGTAACTTCACCATTAGATTGTAACCTCCTTGAGGTTAGGGACTGTTGTTTGCCTCTTTTTGTGCCTGGCACATGGTAGGCACTTAATAAATGTTTAATGATTGGTTGATAGGAAGACCACAGCAACTATCCATGCTGCCAGGATCTAAAACAGAGGGGGAAAGAAAAAAAAGCTTTATGTTCCTTTTTAAGGCTTTTCTATCTACTTTTGGCACTCTTCCCCAGAGTACATTTAGGGCCCTCATTCATCAGTCCCTAGGCCAGCTACCCAACATACATTGCTATTTATGCCTGTCTTCCCCAAGTGTCCCATTCTCCACAGGAGAGATTTCAAACCCAGAGCAAAGCACTCCTGTGTAGGCCAAACTAGATTAAAATGGCATTGGGAAACATTTAACAAAATAAATGGAATACAATAGAACACAGAAAATGTTAATATATAGTTTTAAGTCAATCACCCACTTCTAGGGATCCGTATGTACTGTTTCTATTCAAGGCTGCTCTACAGCAAGGCTCCTTAACTTTAGGTCTGGGGATATGGTTTAAAAAAAAAATTGCAAACTGTATTTTAACATCATTGATTTCCTTTCTAATTTAATGTATTTATTTTATCTAAAAACATTTTTCTGAGAAGAGGGTCCATAGGGTCCACCAGATTGCCAAAGAAGTCCAGAAAACAGAAAGGTTAAGAACCTCTGCTCAAATCTAGAACTTTCCTGTCTCCCCATCAAAATGCACAGAATAACCAAGAATCAAAGGTGGAGGAAAACTCAGAAGCCATCTAGCCCAAATTGTACCTTAATAAAAATCCCATCAAGGAGCTAGGGTCTCACAGGTAATAAGCAGGACTTGATTTTGATCTATCTTTTCTAGAAGTTCTCTAGCAAGGAGGAAACCATACTCTCCCAAGAAGTTCATTCTGGTTTTTAATAGTTCTGATTTTCAGATTTTTCTTTCTATCTATCCAGAATCAGCCTCTCTACAACTTTCTCCTGTAGCCTCAAGTTCTGTCTTCTGAGGCCAATCAGAACCCATCCATTTCTTTTTTTCACCCTCTAGCCCTTCAAATCCATGTGTAGGGAGTACGTTCTGGTCCACTCTCCCAGAGCTAGGTCTGCTGTATCCCTCCCTCAGGGTCCTAGCAGTGCTCCAAGGGATTGGGAAGCATTCATCTTTAATGCCATCATCTCTAAGCTCCCACTGGTGATTTCCCTTTTTTCCACTGTTAGCCACCATTGCCTAGTGTCTAAAGGGATATTTACTTCAAATGCACAGCCATAACAAAAATACAAATTTCCCCCCCACCAACCTGTCAGCAGTACCCTTATATTATCTGAGTCTCTGGGGAGAGTGGGCTAAGTCTTAGAAGTTTCTATATGACATTGGTCCCACCAAAATCTTGTCCACATGAGGGACTGTTGCCAGATGAATCTTTGTCAAAGGTATTGCTAGGATAGTTCCTAAAGGTCACTCTTGACCTTTGGGACATCAAGATGTCTGGATGCTTGATCTCCTGACCTTTCAAAATTCAGCCTGCAGATCTCTTTAATCTAGAATGAAAAAACCAAGGGCTATTTTTCTGGGAGAGAAAAAGGCCTTGGAGAGAAGAAGGCCTAAGGCTTCTCCTTCACAACATTGTCTCTTACAGATTCTGTCAGCAAAGGAGTGAAACCAAGAGAGAGCAGCCAAAGAGACTGCTATGGGAGAGAAAATGGTCAAGGATCTGATTACTACGGCTTTTTCTGGCTATGCAGCCAATCAAAAAGGCTTCTCACCATGCACTTAGCAGAGTAGAGTCAATTGCAGAATATTGATGCATGCTCAGGTCTTTTCAAGGTGCTCTACAAGGCATCAACAGGAATATCCCAGAAGAAGACACTTTAGCCATTTCCATGTGGGGAGATTCTCTCAGTGGTGTTCTCTGCAGGGCTGATTTCCCTTATATTTGAACATGGCTTTCTTGCTAAGTTCCTCACTTCTCCAGGCTAAACATTCCCCCTTTCTAGTCCTATGTCCCATTCCCAGCTAATCTGATAAACTAATCCATGCTAAAATGCCTAGTGGGTCCTCATGACTTAATAGATTACTCCTTCCTCAGTAAAACTTTTGAAATTTAACAGAGGAAAATAATCTCACAACTCTAATCATAGGGATTTCATACTGCTTTAAAAGCTGATGTGAGGGGAGATTTTTCTGGCAGACTAGCTTTTTAGTATTCCTTAAATCACACCACACCTTCTAGGTCATAGTAGAAAGACCACTGGATTGTGTGGGAATTGGGTTCTAGTACTAGTTCCGCCATTAATTATGTGACTTCTTTGAATCTCAGTTCAATGGTAAGGAGTTTGATTAGATAGAGATCCTTAAAGATTCCACAAAGCTCTAGGAGTTTTGAGTGTGAAAAGCATGAAAATACCTCTACAAATAGTGGGTTTCTTTCTTACTGGGAGGATTAAAGTAGATCTTGGTTTGGGAAGAGTCTCAGGGGCATTTCTAGGTTAATCTCATTTTGTAGAAGAGGAAACTGAGGCTCTGGGAGATTCAAGGTTCTGCTTCCAGGTAGTGAATGTCAGAGGCAAAATTTGAACCTGAGTTCAATTTTTTTTTTTTTTTACTCTACTGAACTGGTATTTTCAAGGAAAGACTGGGTGACCTTTATTCTGAGGAGTCTTGTTCAGGGAGAGGTTGGTCTAGTCCGAAATCTTTTTGAACTCTGAGATCCTGGGACTCTAGAATGGAAAGAGCATTGAACTTGGAATCAGAAAAACTGGATTTCTCCCCTTTAAGTATATGTCCCCAGGCCTTCTTGAGCTTCAGTTTTCCCATCTGTAAAATGAGGAGTGTTAGGTTAGATGATCCCTAAGTGCCTTCTAGCTTTTCACAGTCTATGATGCTGTGAACTAGATGGTGAATAGTGAAATTTCTAGGAAACTATATGTTCTTTTTACTCACCTTCCTATTAGAAGTAGCTGGGGGCACTGAGGGCTAGAGCACTATGTCTAGAGTTAGGAAGGTTCCCCCCAAGTTCCAATTCGGGTCTCAAACACTTAACTAGCTGAGTGACTCCAAGCAAGTCACTGTCTCAGTTTCTTCAACAGTAAAAGGGAGATGATAATAGCACTTCCCTCCCAGAGCTGTTATGAGGATCAAATGAGACAATTTTTGTAAAACGCAAGTAGCACATAGTAGGTACTGTATAAATACTTAGTCCCTTCCCTTCAGGCTTCTAACATGATTTGATTTGGAAAATTGTTAAAGAAAAGTCATTTGTCTAGCATCTCCAGCTCCTTTGGCCTGTTTTGTTGCTTCCTACTGCTAAAGATTGATACCTTTAGAAGCCTATTGCTCTTTGTCAGTTGTTTGAGGGTTGATATTCCTAGAAGTGCTAATTTAGTGCAGCAGAGACCAGGCAGGTGGTGGGGAGAAGCTATTTGCCAATCACCTCTTTAGCAACCCAGGGACACTTTTTGATTGTTATCATTCAACACACTGGGGAGGTTCAAGGGCAAAACAGGGGACCATGGGGTCAAAACCCACTGTTATTAATATGGTAGGAAAACCTGTACCTTTTTCTGCCCCTCTCCTCTGAACCTAAACAGGAATTTTAGGAATATATAGATTGAGAGCTGGAAGGAAGAGACCTCCAAAGTCATCTCATTCTACCTCTCCTTTTATCGATAAAGGAACAGAGGCCCAAAGGAAGTGAAATTACTTGCCCAGGGTCTCATAGATAGTAAGTAGGACAGTTGAAGTTTCAACCACTGACCTCTGATTCCAAAGTTATTGTACCTTTCACTGGAGTTAAATGAGATTTAACAACCATGTCTTACATGCATAACATGTGTAAGGTACTGGTGATACAAAGATAAAACTAGAAAGCTCATTCCTTTTAGGTGTTTACATTTTATTGGAAGGATACACATAACTGCACAGATAAATATAGGATAATTTGGAGAGGCAGAAAGCACTAAAAACTGAAGAAATCTAGAAAGGTTTCTGTTAGGGGGTGGCAACTGGACTGCTCTCTCCAGGAAAAAGAAAGGATTACAGGTATCTCCTTTATGACTGTGAGGTTCCTTCCAGCTCTGAGATCCTGCTGATGGATCTGTCAACACTAAGACTGATCCAGAGGGCTATGTACAAATTAATATGAAAGAACAATTTAAGGCAATCCTGGACGCTGTAGGGGAAACACTCTTTGGGCTCTAAGATTTGGCATGAGGCTCCTATTTGCCTGTCATACTTGTCTACTCTGTAATAACCTTCTTTTAAGGAGCTCAGAAAGGGGACAGACCCAATTAATGTTACACCCTTGCTCTAACAATGATTGATATAATGATTATAATCATCATAATAGCAATTATTATATGTTAATTTAGAACTTTTAGGAAGCTCAAAACACACTTTATAGATTTTATTTCATTTATCACCTAGCCTAATTGTTTGATCAGTGAGGGGCATAATGGTCAACGTGGAGCTGTGTCAACTGAAGGGCTGTCTCATGCCTGGACCCTTGCTTCCTTGCATTATTGCTACTTGTGCAGCCTGAGCCTGATAATTGCTAACCGGTGAGTGTGGCTCCAGTCAGCTTGGGCAGGTCTGTTTCTGCCTGGCTGGCCTCAAGCTCTTGAGCCCCAGGGTGCCTATGTTAGAGTTACCTTTGTTGTCAATGCAAACCAAAGCCAGAATCACAGATAGTGAATGATGCAGGGGAGGGAGAAGCCAATGAATGGCCTGAACACAGGCCACAGAGTTGGGAAAGCATTGTGAAGTTACAAAGGCATTCCAGGGGAAAAGTGAGCTGGGGGGCCTCAGGAACAAGTAAATGGACACTGGAATTTCTACAGGGCAGTCTCCAAATTGTTCAGTTCAGTACACTATCATTTTCCAATTTTATGATGGATGTTTATGAGAAAATAAGATTCATCTAACAGAAATTATATAATTTTTCTGCAACACATCTATTTAATAAATAAAAGGGTATACATAGTTCTACCAGGTGGAAGGATCTTCTAAATATATACTTCTCAAGTTTTTTGGAAGGTGAGAAGGAATGGTTTGGACTCTACCTATAGTATCACTGGTATAGGGAATTCTTAGTTAGAAAACTCCCTTATCCACTGCTCTATAATTTACATTCCTAGAGAGTTGTTGGAAACCCTGAGGGATCTGGCCTAGGGTCAGTTATATAGCCAATGAGTGTCAAAGTCAGGATTTGAACCCAGGCTTTCCTGACTGCCAAATTGGCAAGTTGCCTTTCAAGTTTAGTGACAACCAAAATATGTCTCATTTTACAAATAGGGAGGCAGCTTAGTAATTTGGAGAAAGCTTTGTATTGGGAATCAAGAGACCCAGGTTTCAACACTGACTCTTCTGTTTATTAGTTATGTGACTTTAGGCAAACCACTTCTCTCTCTGGTCCTTAGTTTTCTCACTGGTAAATTGAGAGGGGTGGACTAGATGGGTCTTTCCCAATTCTACAACTTATGATCTTCAGTGAATATATTGCATTTACCACTCTTTTCCACTAATCATAAATAATGTTTATTGGGATGTTAGAGCCACCCTCAGGGCACAGCGGGGTAACCGTACAGCAATACTGCAGTACCAGCTGACAACAGGAAGTGAATTATTTCATTATAATCGCAGGGACAACCTAGTGGGCCATTTTGGGATTTAGGTAGGCAGGGGCAGAAAAACAAAGGCCCTGGGCTCTGTTTGCTCTGATTTTCTGCTACGTAAACATTTTCTCTTTTGAAAATGTCATCAAGTCTTTCAGAATTTCACAGAGCTCATAGAGTCGAGGTTTAAAATATTTATGTTATATGTTTTAAATATATACAAGACATACTTAAATACATATAAAATATACCCATATACACATACATATATGCACATCTATATAATGTGACATTTAGGTGCATATACTACTACTACTGTGATTGTTAGAGTTTAATTTAAAATAATCTAATAGGCACCGTGCAGGTGTGCAGATATTCTGAAATTCGGAAGAAAGGGGACAAAATATCAGCCTAGATGGGTTCCAGGCAGCTCCCACCTAATTTTTGACCACTAGGACACTCCTCCACTTCAGAACCTGGCCCACAATAAAGATAAGTAAGCTGTGGGAATTTAAGATTGTTTCCTCTGAATGTATGTTGAATTTGTCATTGCTGAAAGAATCTGGGGGTGGAGGCTACCCTAGGCTTTTGATGACCTACTAAGTAAGGAGAGTCTTTGAAGCCCTTATATATCTCATTGCTTTACCAAAAAAAAAAAATCAAAACATATCCCAACAGCTCAACTCATTCTTGCAGAACTCAGTTTTTGTTTCCCCAGTGTAGCCACAGTGCAGGTTGTCAGCAAATGCTTGTTGAACTGAGGTGAATTAAATAAAGGGGATGCATCCACACATGCACGAGCATTTATCAGGAGCCTCCAGGGTGCCAGGCACCGGGCGAGGCACTAAAAAGACAGATTGAAGCAATCCCTCACCAGAGGCTTAGCTGCTAGTACAGAAGCAGGGCAAGACAGTGCCCTTAACTTTACCCTTACGACACTAGTCAGGATCCAGAACCACCCGTGTTACCTTACACAGGATCTGGTGGATGTTAATGGATGTTTGAGGCTAGCCCTGTACTTCCTATCAGTCAGGCAACAAGACTTCAGCGCCCCCGGTGTGCCAGGCACCGGGCATGCGAACGTATGCCCCCCAGGCTCTCAAGTCCCAGGGCAGGAGAGGCTAAGCGCCCAGGCTGGCAGGACGGGCTTCCTGATTCTCCGAGCACTCCTTCTTCACACTCCACACATGCTGTCCATTCGCTGCCTGGCCCCTCACCCAAGGTACGGCTGGGGACTTTTACAGTAAGGGTGAGTCACTGAATGACAGCAGGTTCACGGGGGAGCCCCGCAGGAGCCCGGCCCACACCCCGAATCACTTTCCCCGGCGGGCCAGCGCAGGAGGTCTGGGTCTGGGCTGGGACGTCCTGGCCGGGCACGCAGCCTCCAAGCCGCGGGCGGTCCCGGGCTGGCCCGGTGGGGCTCACACCTAGCTCGAAGCCCTCCCCCGCAAACCACACTGCTACGTGTGCCCCAGGGGCCGACCCAACCGGATCAAGGCAAACCGGGCCAGAGCCGGGTCTCGCTTCCGGCTGCCCCCCGGGGCCCAGCGGGGCCGGCTCCAGCCTAGCCCACTCCTTTGGGGCCCGGGGGGTGGGGGGCGGGGAGGCCTGGCTGGGGCGCAGCTGCTGTCGTTACCCAACAGGGCGGCCTCTTTCAAAACAGGGCATGTTGAGAAACTGAATTTCCTCCAAAGGAATAACAGGGCCGTTCCTTCCTGCAACTGCTTTCTGGGAAGGAGGGAAGCACGTGCCCGGGGACACCCAGGCGTCCCCGGAGCGCGCAGTCCCGGGAGGCTGCCCTGGCAGTGCCGGGCCCCAGCTCCTGCACCGCAGAGGGCGGGCCTCCCTCCCCCTCCTCACGGCCCCTCCCCACTCCGCAGGCCCGGCTCCATTCAGGGCGGAAACTGAGGGAGGCGAGGGACAGCAGGCACGGCGAGGGCCCCTGCGCTCCCGCCCCCTCCCCAGGCCTGCCCCGCCCTCTGCCCCTCCCCCTCCTCCCTCCGCTCTGCTCCGCAGCCTCCATTTGGGAGGTGGGAGCGGATTTCTGAAGCTGGGGAAGTGACACCTGCTGGTCGAGCCTGGCCCTGCACGTCGACGCGAACCCCGCCCCCCAGGCTCCAGAACTGTGACGTCACGGGGAGTCAGGTAAGGCTCTTCCCGCACAGAGCTCGCGAGGTGGGGGGGGAGGACGGGGGAGGGGAGTTTATCCGGGTAACCTTGTGCTTGGTAAAATCGACCCTGTGCGGCCTGGTTCTGCCCTCTGGACGCTTTTCCTGTGGTTAGGAACGTCAGACAGCTGGCGATCCAGATCTCCTCTAGCCTTGAAGTCCTCGTGGACCTCGCGTCTGTACAGGGTGTCCCAAAAGTCGTAGTGCAAAGCCGGAAGCGCACCAGGACTTTTGGGACACCGTGTGTGTGTACCGATACCCACGCACGTACAGAGGAGGAAACTGAGGCAGACAGGGTTCAGTGGCTTGCCCAAGGTCGGATCTGAACTCAGAAAGACGCGTGCCCCTGACTCCAGGCCCAGCGCTCTGCCCCCTGCACCCCCGGGTGTCCCTGTACCCCTACACACAGGCGCAGACATCTGCGCAGCCCTTCTGTGTGTGCCCGCCGTCAACGTTCCGTGCACGCACGTACCCGCATCCCTGTGCCGCGCGTGCGTGCCTGCATCTGGACCTGAATGGGTATGTTCGTATACACATGCCGGCACCTGCACCTGAGTATTCACATATCCAGGTATACTATACACCTGCAGATACCACCTGCACTTACAGCATGTACGTGTACACATGCCTGTACTGACACATGCATATGTATACCTACATGTGTACACATACAATACACACATGCTCACATACCCGCATCCCTGTGCCGCGCGTGCGTGCCTGCATCTGGACCTGAATGGGTATGTTCGTATACACATGCCGGCACCTGCACCTGAGTATTCACATATCCAGGTATACTATACACCTGCAGATACCACCTGCACTTACAGCATGTACGTGTACACATGCCTGTACTGACACATGCATATGTATACCTACATGTGTACACATACAATACACACATGCTCACATACCCGCATCCCTGTGCCGCGCGTGCGTGCCTGCATCTGGACCTGAATGGGTATGTTCGTATACACATACCGGCACCTGCACCTGAGTATTCACATATCCAGGTATACTATACACCTGCGGATACCACCTGCACTTACAGCATGTACGCGTACACATGCCTGTACTGACACATGCATATGTATACCTACATGTGTACACATACAATACACACATGCTCACACACACGCATCTACACTTACACATTTACCTGTACCTGCACACATACACATACCTATCTATACCTACCCGTAGCACATATGGATACGCAAACACACACTTGCACACTTAAGGTTGTGCTGGTAAATATTGAACAACTAGCTTTTTAAAAATAGTATGCAAGGCATACTTTCAAAGTTTAATCTGCATTATTTAACATTTTCTCCATCACTTTCTCTAGATGAGCAGAAGAATCAACCAAGCCCTGATTAGAAGAGTTGGCCCATTTCCAGGTATAAATGCTTATTTTGAAAATTTAACAATGGGTTTCAGAGCTGGTTCTAGCACGCACTTGTGTATGTGTGTATGTATGTATTCGTATATGTGTGTACAGAAACAAATACACACACACACACACACACACACATATATATATAATTTTGTTTAGATCTGTGATTTCATTCTCTTATGTAAAGACCTCTAATGAAGAACACCATTATTAACATATGGTCTTAGATAATAATTACAATAGCTAGCATTTGTGTGGTTGCCTGGCCCAATGAGGGGTTAAATGATTTGCCTGTGGTCTTTCAATAAGCATTTAATGGGGGCCTGCTTTGTAGCACACCAGTTCCTGTGGTCAAGAGCTTACATTTTATGGGAGGAGACAACAAGTCTGTGTGTAAACGCATTCAGAATAAATACAAATCCAAAAAACAAAGGTGCTTAAAGACATTATGTGTTAGAGGAAGAACTTGACCCAAGTCTTCCTTACCCTGAGGCTGGCCCTCCATCCCCACTAACTCTTTTTGGACTTTTATTTTTTATTGGACTTTTATTTGAGTTCCCAATTCTCTCTCTCCCAACTTCCCTTCCACCACCCACTGAGAAAGCAAGACAAAACTGCTACAAATTACTAATGCTATATTTACTATTTATACTAATATGTGCTATATTATTTACCCTCCTCGCAACACCCAGCCATCCTCGATCATATCCACCACACCTGCCGCTGTTACTTCCCATAACGTTGGTTAAGGACCCATATACCAACTTCTTTGCCACCCAGTGCCCCTTAGAAAAGACAGAACAAAAGCTCATTACGTTTGTTCTAGACCTAATTTGATCTGAGTTCTTCAGGCCCACATGAACCTACTTGGTTCTGAAGCTATAAACAGGATGAGCTTACTGTACTGTGGTTTCCATCACCTGATTTTCATTGAGGAGATATTTGGACATTATTCATTCCCATCAGTTTTCCTTAGATGGAATTGCTGGAACTTCTAGATTTTTTTCCCTACGAGGCATAAAGATCGACAGTCATAATTTACTAAAGAACACAAGCAGAGATTCCAACCATTCACAGAGACCAAAGAGGCAAGACTACTGGGAATTGGCTTTTTGCCGAATGCTTGCGGTGTGGCTCCTCCCTGCTGAGCCAGACAGATTTACCAAGCTGCTTGAATATCGAGGCCTGGCTCATGGGATCTTCACATAATGCCACTTCAGAGTCCCCATTTCCTCCTAAAGAGATCTGTAAATCGCTTTTGGTCCTACCTTCGTAAGTTTTTCTTTTTTTTTAATGTGTTTTTCTTTTTCCTTCTTTCCCCTTTATAATCAGAATTTTCGAGGTGCCAGGACCTATTCACTGCCTTGCTTTGGATCAGTGTGCTCAGAGCTGTCCCTGGAATGACCCAGCTTTGGGAAGCAGAAACCCTTGGTCCAGCTGCTTTTGGTTGACTATGTGGCATAATTGAAAAACAGTGCATTGAGAATTAGAGGATATGGTTTCATATTCCATCTTTGCTGCTTGTGATTTACATGATGTTAGGCAAGTAAGTCACCTTCTTTAGGCCTCAGTTTCCTCATCTATAAAATGAGGGGACTGAACTAAATAATCTCTGGTCCCCTTTCAGTTCTAAATCCTATGGCTAGCAGCAGACCTTGTAGTTGACCCTTCAATCTAATGTTTTTTTACTCAGATATAAAGATGTGCATTACTCCCAGTAATCATAATACATTAAAACCTAGATTTAGAAAGAGATGAAAATCAGGAATGGTTATTCACTTTACAGAAGGATTCATAAAATTCATTTAATATAAAGTTTTCTCCATGCGTTGAACAAAAGTTTATCATAGGCACAGAAATGTGATCAATATGCAACTTTTTCAGAAAAATTTCTATTATATAAAACATGTACCTGTATAGGTATCTCTAGCAAGACAATGGATTATCATACCAACACCTTTACTACTCCTCTGATGGGTTCAGTACTCCCTTATCTTCTGTACAGCTTCTGGGCAGGTATCTTGAATAGCTGCCTACCCACCTTTCTCACTGATACAGGCTTCTTTCTTGTGTGCCCACCCCATTTGTCCTTTCTTGGACTTAGGAGATAATTGTCTCCAGTGATGTCAAAATGGAATTATACTAATATATCAATACAGCACTAATACTGTCTTGTTTGACACCGGAATTATTAAAAGGCACTATTAAATTTAGTAAAAATGACAATCCTTTCAGAATTAATTTGTAGATTTAATTAAATACCAATTAAAACAACAATGGCTTTCTTTTCAGTTGATTTGTGTATACTGGAAAGTATGGGTATATTTGGTTGTTCTTAATGGAGTTCTTCCTTGTGGGCTAACATGCTCCAAATGATGAGATAAGGCGGCTGCTCTGCTGTTCACTGGTGGATGCTCCAGGATGTCAGAATCCAGGGGGTATCTGAGCTGGATTCTGTCAGGAGGGAGGCACAAACTTGGAAAAGAATATGGAAACAAACAGATGGAGAACCACATGGAAAGGGGTTTCCTGGTGTGCTACTGAGCATCAGTGAGCTGGTCACTGAGGTTTAGACTGAAGAGAGATGAAGGAAAAATTGACATTTGGCCCACCCTGTCCATTCAAGTACTGAGAAAGAGTTCTCCAAATGCTCATAAATTTTCCTTGTGAAATTTCTTTCTCATTCACTACTTTTTAAAAACTAACTTTAATCACCAATTATACTAATTGATTTTCCTTGCCTTAATTAAATGCTTTTGCATCTGTGTACCTGCTTTGTCTTTAAATAAGATAGCATTGTACTGATGGAGGCTTATACTGTGATTTACAAAACTTATTGCCCAAAATAATTCATACTGCTACTGAGCCTGGGAAAAGTAGTTAGGGGCTCCAGAGCCATAGTTTTCAGGGGTGAGGTTTTATACCCACATTTGTACAAAGAGTAACCAATCTGCCCCTTTTCAATCCTGTACAGAGTAACAACCCAAACTACTTGGGGCCATTCTCTAGTCTGGACCTTTTTACCAGGGCAGTTTTAGGCCTTCCTCTAATTCCTTTGATCTCCCTCGCTGACACTTTCTTATCATTTTTCCTTGATAATATCCCTTATACCACTTCTTGCACACAGGTTATTATTGGAAATAGCTGCTTACACTATTGTTGAGTCACTCTGTTGCCCTCTGGGTCGCCTACTATGTCGAACCTTCAGAGACTGCTTTTTCATTTGCAGCTATACAGTGTTGTCAGGAATATATTTGTGTCTAAAAAAAAAAAAAAGATGGATCTTTGTGTTGGGGATCAGCATGGGATCATCAAAGCCTGGCACAATTTCCCAAATGCAATCTAGCCTGCTCTCTCCCTCCGCCATTCAATTCTAGGCATAATTAATGATCTCTTGCAGTGCCTGTTCCACATATATGTACTCATATGTTAACTCAGTAGGCTGGCTTTCTAATTGCCTGTCACAGCTTGGACAATATATATTTTTATCCACTTACTTTTTCCCTCATGGATGATTAGGTCAATCTCTTTCGACCTTACATCTCATTAAGGAGACTCTCTAACATTCTTGGGTTTGAGACAGTCAGTCCCATATCTTCTACAGACAGGAATGACTGGAGAACCTTACCATTTGTGAGGAAGTCATTTTCCTTTTGTATCCTGGGCAGGGCATCCTCCTTGACCGTGGCCAATAATCAGAGGAGTACTACTTTTCATTCCTATTCTTCTCCTACATTTCTGACAACTCTTTCTCCTTCCTCAAGATGCCCCTTCCAAATTTTCTCATTTCTTTTGGAAGATCTGTCATCCTTTCTGACCTCTCAGACTGATAATCTTATTATCTCCTATTCCTTGCTTCCTCCTACCCCACATATACAATTAGTTGCAGGATGGGTACTGTTTCTACCCACATCCACAGTATCTTTCATATCTAACTCTTCTTGACTCATATAATCAGGGTTACCTTTAGAGTATGTGTGGCCCCAGGCCACACTTTTTGGGGACCTGTCTACATGAGCATTGATTTAAAAATGTATAATAAAATTAACGGATCATGTGAGGTCTACAGTTTTTTTCAGGAAGATTTAGAAGAATTAGCTTAGAATGTTTGTCATAAATATATTGAACTGTATGTAGCAGAAATGACTGTTTAAATTTGTATTATGCCTACAGTCTACTTGACCACTCTGGATACAGTACCATACAGTTACCTGACCACCAACAGTTAAAGTGAATCCCCCCATCTGTCCTCCCAGCTCTTCAAAACACTTTCTCAGAAATTCCAGGAAAACAGTGGCTACTCCCCTCACTTCTGTGTTGACCACTGTCCCTCAATACATCCACAGATATCCATAACTTCATTTTCAGAAAGTGTTTTCAAGACCATTCAAAAGCTAGAATAGAATACAGCAAGTAGCCTCCTATTACTCAATAATAACCATTCCAAGAAAAACTGAAAATGTTGGCCTTTTTGCAATAGCATGTGTCAAAGAATAAAACCTGGTGAAAAAAAACTTTAACAGAGATTGAAACTCAATTTTGGTACATTTCTTGTGGGGGGAAAAATAAGCCCTTCCTAGAAAGTCCTAGTAATGATATTTCTTTTTAAAAATTTTTTTTAATTTTTAATTTTTTACAATTTATTTTTAGTTTTCAACATTCACTTCCATAAGATTTTGAGTTTTGAATTTTCTGCCTTACCTTTTCCTCCCCTCTCCCCAAGATGGCATGCAATCTGATGTAGGCTCTACTTATACATTCACATTAAATATATTTTCACGTTAGCCATGATGTAAAGAATTTGAAGTAATGGGAGGAACCATGAGAAAGAAGAAACAAAACAAAGATTCCAAAGTTCTTTCTGTGGATGTGGACAGCATTTTCCATCATGAGTCTTTTGGAGTTGTCTTAGATCCTTGCATTGCTGAGAAGAGCCAAGTCTGTCAAAGTCAGTCATCAAAGAACAATGCTGCTTTTACTATGTACCATATTCTCCTGGTTCTGCTCACTTCATTCATCATCAGTTCTTGTAAGTCCAGGTTTTTCTGAAACCTGCCTGCTCATCATTTCTTATAGCACAATAGTATTTCATTATATTCATACCACAACTTGTTCAGTCATTCCCCAATTGATGGACATCTCCTTAATTTCCAATTCTTTGCCACCACAAAAAAAGCTGATATAAATATTTTTGTACATATGGGTCTTTTTTCCATTTTTGTGATCTTTTTGAGACCTAGTAGTGGTATTGCTGGGTCAAAGGGTATACAGTTTTATAATGATATTTAATTTCATGAAATAAGTAATTTTATAGATAATTTTTATTCCATCTTATGCTAAACTTTAGTTTTTTGTAAGTATTATTTGTTGTATTGGCAGTCCAAATCAACCAGAAAATAGAATGTTAATACTGGCTTTGCACTTTACAGTGTCCTGTTTTTTGAAAGCCCAGGTACTATAACTCTATCTTGAAATTAAAATAGTAACCACTTTGTGTTAATTATACAAAATACATCAAAATTAGAACTTAAGAAAATGGAATCAACTGGTACTTTTCAATTGTTGATGCAAACTTAAAACATTTTCATATTAAAACTATACTACACTGTTTTTTTGCACTATTTTTGTGATAGTTTAAACACACATAAACATGAAAAGTGCAAATTAAAATAATCTGGTCTGTGAACAGATACTCTAACCTTTAAAGTAACATTACATAACAGAAGGCACTATCTTACAGCATGGTTGAGCTAGTATGTATATGCACTTTGACGGCAGGGAGTAGTCTGACCCTTCTTTAAATAGGAGCATTTTAATATTTAGAGTTACAGTCATACCATTTTATAATACATTTTAAGGCCAATTTGAAGACGTAGCTTATTTTGTGAATTATTAAGAACTTAGGTAAAGCACCCAGTATTTTTAAGCAGCCAGTATGGGATATATTTGAAATGCTGAGAAGTAGATAATAGGACATCAAAAGCAGTAGTTAATTGCTCAGAACATAGAGAGTATGCTACTAATATCAATATTTAAAGATTTTAAAAATCAGTATTTTAGTGAGAATAAAAAGGGTTTTGTACCATTAATAAAAGGGAAGCTGGGTTGTACCAGGACTGCAGTTAGGAAGACTTGAATTCAAATATGGCCCCAGATACTTACTAGCTGTGTGACCCTGAATAAGTCACTTAACTCTGTTTTGCCTCACTTTCCTCATTTGTAAAATAAACTGGAGAAGGAAATGGCAAAACATTCTAGTATCTTTGCCAAAAAAACCCCAACTGGGGTCATAGACAACTGAACAGCAAAAGCCATTAATAAGTAAAATATTTTTAAATTGGTTATTTTCCCTTTATCTTCTGATATAGGAGTTATTGCTGAGGTTTTAAAGTGACTTGTTCATGGTCACACAGCTAGTGTGTCTGCTCTAAGCCAAGGTGCCTCTCAACAAATCTCATATTGAGCTGAGATACATTTCCATGAAGATTATACCCAGTACTAGTCGTTCACTCTCAAAATAACAGAGCATGAAATGTTTCCAAATTCAAACTGACTATTTCCAAGGTTTCAAAGATAATGATTATGTTATTTAGTCCAGTCAGGAAGACCTAAGTTCATAATTCTGCCTCACACTCTTATTGCCTATGTAACCCTGGGCGAGCCACTTAATCTTTTCATCCTTAGTTTTCTCACCTCTAAAATGGAGATAATAGTCCCTGCCTTCTGCGTGGAAAGGATGAAATCAGATAACATATAAATGGCTTTACAGACCATAAAGTGCCATCGAATAGTAGCTATTGATGAAGCTGTTTACGTCTTCATTTTATACTTGGTCCCATTCCATGTCATTTGGGAGTTTGAAGGAAAGGAGCACTAGGAGAAGGAGTTAGACATGAACATGGGGCATACATTTACCTCCCTCATGCTATAGTTTGAGAGAAGATGAGAGATGTTTGGGTTTGACATTTTTCTCCACTTCTCATACAGACAGACTTTCCAAATCCCACAGAAGGCCATTTTCATAGCATACTGGGATGGGCCCTTGATTCCATTGCCAAGACATCCCCTAGACTACATGGAGGTTTCTGAGGTTACCTGGAGAAATCATGCTGAGACAACTGGTTCAAGAGCCATCCAGGCTCAGCCCCTTGCCCTGATACATTGATGAAAGTGGGGTGGGATATACATCCAGGCCATCTTGAACTGGGATTTCTGGGAAAATGGGGAGATTTCCTCTGCCTCAGATTCCTGGGGCTGTAGTGGCTGCTGGGGCTGGCTTTTAATGGGGGTTAAACTGGATTGGACAGGTCCTCACAACTCATCTCAGGAAGGAAAAAGGCTGCTGGGCCCCATACAAGAGATCCAGTCACTTTAGCCATCAATAGCTCAACTCCCTTAGCTTTGACCCCGCCTTGATACCATAGCTTGTGCTCTGTCATCTCTGCATCCTACATGATCCCATCAACTCTGAAACCCACACCTTCTCAGTCTAGAGGGTCCCTGGGGTTTCTTCATCCCTCTAGTTGGAGAGGATGGAGGTGGACAGTAAAGAGTTCCTACCAGACTTTCTGTTTGAGGAGGTCACCCTGGTCAGGAATCTTATCATTTCCCACCCTGCTACACTCCTCCAGACTTTCATCATGCCTCATTTGAGGTACCCTTGCTGCCCTTTTAAGCTTTCTTTTATGTATTATCTTTCTCCCATTAGAGTATGAGCTCCTTAAGGACAGGGACAGTCCTTTTTGCCTTTCTTTGTATCCCCAGTGCTTAACACACTATGTGGCACATAGTAGGCACTTCATAAGTGTTTACTGACCACTTGACATAATTCAGGACAACTGACTGGCTTAATTTTTGTGTATTCATGCATTCCCCTATCCCACATAATATGTCCTATACAAATAAGGCAGTATTAACTTGGTTGTGTAAGTCAGTAGTGTTGGACTCAAAGAGAAAGATATATTCCTTCTGGCTACATATTGACTTAGAAAACCACAAATTAGCATTACCTTTGTTGCATTATATTTTATTCATTTTGTTAAACATTTGCCAGTTACCTTTTAATCTAGTTTGAGCCAGAGTAAGTTTTGAGGCCAGTTGTCAGTCATGGCTGGGAGGAAGGTGGTGGCCCTAAAGCCCTCTCTGCTAAGCTTTAGGAGTAGTGCTGCCAAACTGCCTTAGATCAGGCCATTATCTCCTCTTGGCCTAGATTACTGCAACAGTTTTCTAAATGGTTTCTCTGCTTTAAGTCTCTCCCCACTCCAGTTCATCCAACACATGGCTGCCAAAGGAATTTTCCATAAGTGCATATCTGACTCTCCTAGTCATTTAATTTCAGTTTTCTGGAATTTCTATTGCCTGTAGGATAAAATATCAATTCCTCTGTTTAGCATTCAAAGTCATATAGAACCTGGCCCCACCTTATCTTTCCACCTGCACTCTGTGATCTAGCTAAACTGGCTCTCTCTCTTTTCCTCACACATGACAATCTCTCACCTCTGGACCTTTCCTCTAACCATTCACAATGCCTGGGAGTGTGCTTGGTACTTAACTCCATCACACAGAGTCCTTTACTGTCTATATGTACTAGCTGTTTCCCCCATTAGGATATAAACTTCTCATGAGTCGGAATTGTTTCTTTGTGCTTGTGCCTACCTCACATAGTGCCTGGCACATATCAGACACTTCACAAATACTTGTTGATTGATTAAATCCTGTATGATTTTAACAGACATCAGAAATTCCTTGTTGAAAGAGAGCCTTTAAGTCTGTGGTTTGGCTCTACAAAATTAAAATTTTTTTTTATAAAATAAAATATACAGTAAAATCTAGTACTCTTTGTAACTTCAACTCAGCTGTGTAAGAATGAGATATGCTATAGAAAATCTCTTGTAAAAATCTGTCCGTTCTCTTCTCCACTTTGAACTATGGATATACAATAATATGGATTATTTCCATAAAGATCTGTTGAGAAGCCACTGTTTTAATGGATAGAGAACTGGCCTTGTAGTTGAGAAGACCTAAGTTTACGTGCTACCTCTGGCACTAACTTGCATTGAGAGAAGATAAGCATTGAGGATGTGTAGAGCGAGGAAATCATAGTTTCAGTATTATTTTTTTAAAAAGATTTCATAAAGATAAGAAATATATGAGTTAGTGGTTTATGATTACCTTTTGTAGATCCACATTTTTTCCTATATCTTCTTTTTTTTTGAGATATTTTATACGACTCCTTAGTTCTTTGAAGATTGTGTCAAGCTCACTATATATTTTCTTGTATATTGTGTCTGGTCTGGCCATTCTGCAAATTTGTGTTTTTTTGTAACATTTCAGCCTTCTTTTATGACACATCTCTATGGGGGCTAAATCTGGTGATTGTATTATCATTGGTGATTAAAAGTCATAGTCCTCACACTTTCACAGTTATTTCTTTTTAACAGTATTGTTGTCATTGTATAAACTGTTCTCTTGATTCTGCTTGCTTTATTATTTTTCAGTTTATAAAAGTTCTCAGAATTGTTCATTTTTATTAATAGTGATGTTATTACATTATAATATATGTTATAGTATAAATTATTTTTCTGCTTGGCCTCACTTTACTCCTTATCAATTTATATGGCTTTCCAAGTCTTTTTGAAATCATTTACTTCCTCATTTCTATCACATTCATCACTGGCAGGCATGTACCAAAGTATATGGAGAGCTGGACCTAGGCTCGGGAAGACTTTAGTTTAAATTTGGCCTCAGATACTTACCAGTTGGGTGACCATGGACAAGTCACTTAACCTCTGCTTGCCTCAGTTTCCTTAACTGTAAGATAAGGATAAATAATAGCATCTAGTTCCTAGCGTTGTGAGGATCGAATAAGATCATATATGTAAAGTGCATAAGCACAGTGCCTGGCACATAGGAAACACAAATGGTGTTGTGGTTATTATTTGTATATCACAACTTACTCAGTTATTCCTCAATTGATGGGCATCCCTTTAGTTTTCAGTTTTCTGTCACCACAGGAAAAAAAGCTCCTAGAAATGATATTTTTGTACATAAAGGACCTTTTCCTATTTAATCTCTTTAAAAAAAATTGTTTTTAAACCTTATACAAAGAACAGAGTAGGCACTACTAACTGTGTAAGTGGGAAACTAGATGCAAAAAACAAAACAGAAGGAGAAAGAGAGGGAATAACCAATAAGTTATTAGGACATACTGTATTTATAACTTTGAAAGTCTAAGTAGTTGCCAGTGTATGCTTAATTGGCTTTATTTTCATTGAAAGTCAAATGCATGAGAAATCATTTTTAAAAGAGACAAAATAAAAATAGTAGTGCTTGCCTTACTACCTTATGGAATTGCCATGAGGAAAGCCCTTTGTATTTTCTAGCGGAGGAAACCAGGATTCCAAAGTGACTTCGTCCTCGTCATGTGAATCTTAGGTTCTAGAGCTAAAAGAGATCTTACAGAGATCATTTAGTGCAATCTTCTCACTTCACATATGAGAGAGCTGAATGTGGCTCAGACAGCTTAAATAATCCGCCCAGTAGTAAACAGCAAAGCCATATTTGAAACTAGCTCCTCTGATCCCAAGGTTGAAGTCTAGGATTGACATTCAAAAATGCATTTTTAAGAGGGCGGAGTTGTACATGTGAGGTGTACTTTAAAGCTAATTTACTTCCCTAGCTGATTGTTAGCTTTTGGTGATGTGTATATATTAGAGTTGACTAAGTTCAGAAACATGTTCAAGCCAATTGAGATAGAGCCCCCCTACAATTTATTTCCACTAAAATATTCCTAAAATGAATTTATTTTACAGGGAGTGTGACATTTATTTCAAAGCTGGTTATGAGTTAGATTTCCCACTATATTCTTGCCCACAGTCGCACAGCTGTAAGCATTAAGTAGCTGTATGAATTCTGATAACTTTGCTGGTATGCACCAACTAATTCTGCATAATTGGTTAGATGGACTCAATTCTGTATTTACCTCCAGCAGTTCTTTGCAGCTCAGGAGCAGAAGTGAGACAGGACTGATAGCAAAGTAAGGAATTAAGTGGACTGGTCTTCAAATCTAGCCACCTTGAAACAGTGGATTTTGGACCAGGTGGGTGGAGAAGTTCAGCACAGCCTATGAAATGGGTAAAATGGGAAAAGTTGATAGGTTGGAGGTTTGGGTCAGAGTGGAAGGATGAATGAAGCTTTTGTGGAAGTGATGGGAAAATGACAGAAGTAAAGATTTTGTGTTTGGAGAATGAGAAGGTCTGAGATGCAAATGG
Source organism: Notamacropus eugenii (assembly GCF_028372415.1). Lineage (NCBI taxonomy): Eukaryota > Metazoa > Chordata > Mammalia > Diprotodontia > Macropodidae > Notamacropus > Notamacropus eugenii. Next base: position 198,953,565 of record NC_092876.1, on the reverse strand, counting down.
AAAGAGAGGTCTGAAGAGTCAAAACAGACAGGCCAAAGAATCTGAAAAATCAGTCGGTGTGGATGTAGAAATTCCTTAGATCTTGCCCTGTTAACCCCTTCCCTTCCCCCAAGACCTTGTAAAAGTTAAAAACAAATAAACAAAAAACCTGCTAAAATTAGGGTGTTATACCTTATTGGGAGAGTCTGTTTTGTAGAATAAAGTGTCCTGAGGTAATTAATTTGTATGGCTTTTTTTTCTTCTCTTGTTCCCCTCCCCCTGGAAGCAGCCTTACCATTTTGTTTTAGCCATCTCTGCATTTCAAGGCCAGGGTGTGTCAGTACTTGTCGGGGATCAACCTCTAACAGTGGAAGGCTGAAATCTGGATTCTTCAGAAGTTCCAGCTGTCCTTTTCTCCATGAATTTCTCTCCGTGGTTAGAGGGTGTTGAGCTGCAGAGTAGATAAAAATCCAAGGTCTGTTTATGGCTAGGAAAGCACTCTATGTGCTTTTTGCAAGGGGGTGGGGGTGGGGGTAATAAAACTTGGTTCCTGGCAAAGTCTCCAGTTGGATAGCTACAGCCTGCCTACCCAAAAATTTACACTTCAGTTTTGAACAGGTATTTTTCTTTCACTCATGTTATAAATAAGCCTACTGTTGCTGTGTCCCTGTGCCACTCGGGCCACATTCTCTGCCCAAGTCAGCTCCGGGTCCACAGTGGGTGATTGAGGAAAGATCTGAAGTGTTTGGGGGGATGAAAGGCACTAAATGAGAGCCCTCCAGACATTATGATCGTCATTAATTATTAGTACTATCACAGCACTCATTCTAGCACTCCCACAACATTTCCATTAGCAGGGAAGCCCAGATCAGACCCTGACCCTTAATCTGACAAGAGACCTCCCAGAATGAGTACATTAGCAATTAAAAGAAGAAAGATTTTCCCTAGTCCTCTACCACTGCGGCTGCTGCTGCTGCTTCTGATGTTTCCAGAGTCTGCCCAGTTACAAAGTTGAGCTTCAAAGCAGATCTTCAGTGTTCTATTTGTACTTACTGTTCCCATATTTAGAAGAGAGCAGCACATACTTGTCTATTGCTTCAAGGCGAATTCTAAAGATATTTAAATGGGAGCCTTACATAAAAACAAGCTTGCCCAGGAAATCTGGGCGGAATTGCCTTTGTAGATCCTGAGTATCATAACAAGTTAGGATGTAGAAACTTTAAAAATTAGAAATCAGGAACCAACCTGTAAAAGCTTTGATAGACTGAGAGATTGATGATATTATTATTATTTTTAACCACACACTTCAGTCTGTGAGGTTGGGTTTGACTTCCTTTACAGCAAGTAAAGGCCTTGTTTCTTTGTCAACAAGCCTAGGCAGCTACAGGAGGGCATACAAGGAGAGAATTATTGAGAGTGTTTCCAGAGCTGCTCTCTGCAGAGAGATAGCATCAATTTCATCATTAGGAACTTAGTATGCGAGTGAAGTGTGATTTTAGAAATGTTGAACGATGACGTCTTTTGTTTTATCTTTACTTGTGTCTCCATTTCAACGAATTTGAGATGGAGAGGGTCCCTGTCCTGGATTATTCCACAGGGAGAGTTTTCCGTCATCTCTGCAGATGAAGCTCCTTGCCAATACAATTCTAGTTGATTGTTTTGGTAGCTGAGCCATTCACAATTTTTTCACCCAGATCTTTTATGTATCTGGCCGGAGTTTTAAAGTACCATCTATAGGCAAGGAATAGTGTTTTTTCTTTACAAATTTAATTTTTCTGTTTATGAGATTGTACCTGTGACCCACCATGATCTTAACCAATAGCAATCACAAAATGAGATCCCCTTGAAAGTGACTCTAGGCTCAACACTCTTTTGGTCCCAGAATCCACTTAAAACCCTATAGCTTACAAGCTCCATGAATGAGTTTCTTTAACCAAGCATGGGACAATGAAAGATTCTTCCCATGCAAACAGCATCACCAGGGGGAAAGGGCTTCGCATTAGGAACATGCAAATCTAAGGAGAAAATTTGTAGCCAAGGCAACTCAGGTCTAAGGTGACACCCTTGTTGGAACCTTCTTTTTTCAGATACTTCTGCTTTTTCTTTCTGGTCATCAGACTCCCAGTGGTCAAGTCAGAGACCTGTTCTCTGCTTCTCTCTGCTCTTGTCTCTGCTGAGCTGGTCTCTACCGATCCTCAGCCACTATGTAGTCTCTGCCAACACCAGCAGATCATGGCTCCAGGGGCTCTCTCTCACTTTTATGATTTTCCATTCTGACCAGTTACACCTATGCAGCTAGCTAGAGAAAGGTCTTAGGCTTTTGAACCGAACTCTTCAAACTGTTGCCCTTCATACAGTCTCAGTTTAAACTATTTGAATTGTGGTCAGAAAATTCCTTTGAATTCCTGTCCAACCCCAGGGTACCTGGGATCCTTATAAATCCTATAAGTTCTGCTTAACAAAAACTGCAAAGGAGCTGGGTGGGATTTGGGTGTGTGAATGGGAGATTCTTTTCAGTCCCTGTCGTTTTTCAGTGGTGTCCGACTGTTTGTGACCCCATTTGGGGTTTTCTTGGCAAAGATACTAGAATGGTTTGCCATTTCCTTCTCCAGCTCATTTTTCAGATGAGGAAACTGAGGCAAACAGGGTTAAGTGACTTGCTCAGGGCCACGTAACTAGTAAATGTGTGGGGTCAATTTGAACTCAGATCTTCTTGACTCCAGGCCAGGCTCTATATCCACTGTGCTACCTAGCTGCCCATCCTGTACCAGGTCTAGGAGCAAAAGGAGAAAGGGGCTGGTAGATGAAGCTGGTGACCTTTGAACTATTTTCCTTCAGCAACCCACTTCAGTGGTGTGAAGTTGGTTAACTTGGTCCTACTTTCCACCAGAAGCCAAAAATCATTATGCTCCTTGAATACAGACTTTCTCTAATGACCTATTTCAGACCTTAATCATGGCATGACCATGACCCTGAGTTCTCAAAGGCTATGCCCCCAGAGTACCAGCTGTACTTCCTATCAGCTAAGGCTTGCAATAGCCATCCTGGCACAAATTTTTGTGTCTGTCATTGTAGAAAGATCCAGCTAACTGGACTTAACCACTAAAGGGCTGGGCACCAAGTAATGAATTTGGAGTTCATGATAACTCAGGAAAATGGTCTGGTAAGATGTGAAGGGGATAACACTGCTGATGAAATCATAGATCTTTTTAAAATATTGAAGCATCTCTTAGATAACAGTACTTTGTACTTTTCAAAGGCCTTTCATGTCCATTACTTCACTTAGTCCACAGGGCTGGTTATAAATAGGATCACTTGATTGTGTCCTTAGAGAAGGACCTTAGAAACTACTGAACATAGATACAGAGCTACCTTCTTCCAGTCCCACAACGTTAAAAAAAAATAGTATCCTTGAAGACTACATTCACTCCAAGATGAGAAATGTAAGTGGTTGGATTTGGGGGGGGTTTTCATTTTGATTCTCTCCCTCTTCATCTCTCCCTCTTGGCTTCCTCTGAAGTCTCAGCTCATATCCTAGCTTCTAGGAGAGGTCTTCCCTAGTCCTCCTTAAGGCTAATAATGCTTTCTCTTTGAGAGTGTCTACAGTTTATCCTGCATACATCTTGTTAGTACATAATTGTTTACGTGTTGATTCCCTCTACCAGGCTGTGAGCTATTTGACAGCAGGGACTGTTTTTGCCTTTCTTTGTATGTCTAGAACTTAGCACAGTGCCAGGCCCATAGTAGGAGAACATAATGAATACTTACTGACTTGATACTTTTCCTTATATACTTTTTTCTGAACATGGGGTAATTGATACCCTTTGGAAGTTTCATTACACTGTTGGCATTATTACTTTACCTGAAGCACTTTATCCACCAGTGTGTTTTTGGAAGTTAAGTGCATGGTGGGAAGGATATGTTTATCTTGGAGTTAACTAGACTTGGAAACCAGAATACAGTAACTTTAACACTAGCTGTGATATATTACCTCCTCATTTGGGATTGCAGACCTCAGGTACACATGTTAAGCAGCAGTAAATTTAAAAGGTTAAAGGACTAAGTGTAAATGATGAGAAAAGAGAAAGGGAAAGAAAGCAGAATAGCCATTTTCCATTATTTTGAATGAAGTCGGAGCTGGTAAAGTGTCATATTTATCACACTAAGGACGCTTTAGAATTCCAGCCTCCATAGCCGTCTTGCCCACTACCGTGTGAGGTGAGCTAATAGTAGTCATCAGCAATGTATGGCCAAACTCAAACATAACATTTACATGAGCTGAAAATGGAACAAGGTGTAAAATATGGGACTTTTGGCAGCCTCAACTGAACAGCATATGGAATGATCACTGAATGCATTTAGCCTCAACAAGCAGATAATAGAGGGTGACGAAGGGAAAAAAAAACACCCCAGTATTTTCTGTTTAGGTTAGGCAAGTAAATGATATTATTTCTTTTATTGACAACAGGTAGTAACTGGCATTCAGATTTTACTTTAAAGTTTTTGAAGTACTTTACATACATAATCTCATGTGAACTCCATAACACTGTGTACCTGTGGGCACAGGGATTATCCTCTTTGTCAGATATTGAGATTGGGCCTTCGAGGAGGGGTCTGTGGTAGAGACAAAGAGCTGACACAGGTTTTACTGGCTTATTACATATACCGTAGGAAATGTACACATATGGGGATGGATGGACAAAACAAAACCCAGCTATTAGCTCTCTTGAAAAGAAAAAAAAGTCACAAAACTATAGCTCTAGAGCTGGAAGAGAATTTAATGCAATCCTTTTGTTTTATAGATGAAGATCCTGAGACCTAGTGGGGTGAAGTGTCTTGCCCAAGGTCACACAGGTGGTAGGTGACAAAGCTAGAATTAGAATTCAGCTCTTGTGACTCCATTTTCATTAGGCATCCCTGACCTCTGCTTTCTAGCTCCTGCTACCTCCTCTGTCAGAATATAAAATCCTTGAAAGGGATTATCTGTCCATCCAAAGGATCTATTTATCTTCAGTCTATCCATTTCTCACCTATCTATCCATCATCTGTCATCTGTCTATCCACATCTATTTATCCATCTATATCCATCTATTTATCATTTATCTATCCACCTTCTATCATCCATCCACCATCTATTATCTTTCTGTCCTTCTGTCACCTATCTCTGTCTATCATCTATCCATCTATTCATTTATCCATCAAGCTACCACATATATGTATATATATGTATATATATCCATCCATCCATCGATGTATTTCTCTACCGATCTATCCACTGCACCACTGTGATGTTGGCTAAAGACCTAATAACTAAAGCACAAGGGCCTGTCCAATGGTCAGCTCAATCAATCATAGGCAGCACACTTTCACTTCACATAAAAATTGTCTTTTAAGGGAACATCATATTCAAATGTTATGGTTTTAGGAGAGGGTATTGGGGCGAGGGAATAGGGAAAAGGGAAGAAAGCCTAAAAAGTTGCTCTTGTCTTTCCGAGTCCAGTCTAGGACTCTGAGGTGATCAGGTGATTAATTTCTGGAAATGAAATTAGGAATAGAACTGGGAAGGGACTCAAGGACAGGTGGCCACACCTCCCATCCCCTCTACAGCCATTCATATCTATGATGTCTACTTAACATTCTTCAAAACTTCCTCATTTTTTAGTACTTTCAATCTTCTGATAATATTAAAGTTCTCCATTAAAAGATCTAGGAGCTGGTGCTAACTTCACTTGTTAACACCTTGCCAACTGGCCCAGATTAATTAAATAAAGGCAGGGACTACACTAGGCACTAATCTCTCTGCTTAATGACTTAGTCCCTGAAGCAATTAATCAAGGAGGAATAAGGTCACCTTTTAGGTCTGGGAGTAATAATTCCTTTCAAAGCTAGCCCTATATGTAGTGTGAGTTGCGAGGCTCAAGAAATGCCTTTTTGCTTCCAATTATCTCCTCTTCTGGTCTATTAGAGAACCTGAAATTCCAATATTAGAGTCATTTATTTGGGTTACGGCATCATACCTACAGATGGCTCCTCTTAAAACGAAGTGGGAAAATACATTCATTTATTAAGAGCTACCAACATAGTAGTAATGAGTAATTTCTTCAGGGCCTAGAGGGAATGGAATATAGAATAGATAAATTTTGATAGAAGACGAGTTATGTAAAGTCTAAAACAGGATACATCTTGGATATTACAGGGAGGAATACGAGGTAATTAGATGACTAGAATGAGAAAACAGAGCCTATATTCCTGATCTTTAAAATGGGGATATTATTTTTACTACCTAAACCACAGGCTTCTTGTGAGGTTGAAACGAGATATGTAAGAGTTCTATGAGCATAAAGTACCATACAAATAGTAACAATGACGATGATGATGATAGCAGGTGGAGGGACATAGAGTGGTAGAAGGAGCACTCAATTTGAGAAAAGCGGACATGGGTCAGGCATTAGCTGGCATTTGCTTGGAGGCTATTTATCCTTTTTGTAGAGATTGTTCTGACCTCACTCTTGCAGAACAAGGCTGGCTACATGTTTCCAACTGGAGTTCTAGAAGTATCCCTTAGGGATTAGGAATGTTTATTTATAATACTGTCAATTCAGTAGTATATTACCAGCATAGTTAGGCACTAATGATAAGCAACCCAGTTCCATTTAACCAATTGACATAGATTAGCTTTTACAAAGAGATATTTGTTGCTTGTCCTTCATTTTGAGGGGGACCAATGATATCACAAGGTGATGTCTTGACTCATTTGTGAATTGGATTTAAGTGAGGAGAATTGCACAGACTCATCAGCCTCACTCTCTTTTCCAGTCATAGAAATCCAGTAACAAGAAAAAAGCCAGAACAACTGGTGATTGTCCAGGATACAGTAGATGACCATGGCATCTTCCATGTCTGTCCAAGCTCTAAGTACTTCACAGTGCCTGCTTCTGCCATGTTCATGGCCATTGGAACAAATTGTTTTTACCTGCCCATTTTACGGGGTGGCAGTGAAGTGAAGGGGGTGGCAGTCTTCACATGCTTGAGGTAGATACCCACTAACTCTTGGGTTTGAGGCCTGTCACTTATGCTCAACCTGATTTAGCCGGTCTACCAAGATGATTCTTCAGGGTGTGGCTGCTTCACATGCTACAGCTTCTTGGAGCCATCAGTGAGAGTTGAGTGTCAGGTGGACACCAAAGATGGATGAGCAGCCCTGAAAAGGGCTGTTACTCTAGAGGTGCAAGTCCTCCCTGAACACCTCATTTACCCAAAATGGATATTTACTTTGAAGATATAGCAAGAACAGAGGTATAAAATGCAGCTCCCTCTACCTGGGGGGGTGGGAGGTGGTGTCACACTCTCTGCTATGCTACCTTGATACTTGAGGAGAGTGAGTTCAGATGTAATGCAGTTTCTCCATACCATTGGTTCCACCAACTTCAAACCCAAATGCAGCATTTTTTGATAGGTTAGTCTATGTCTCAAGTACAGGTAGGCTGGATCTAGAAAGTTATACCACTCAAGGTGGTCTAGTCGGCTACAAATCCTGGTATAGAATTGACTCTAGCACTTCTCAAAGCCCACAAGGTCATAGTCATTTCCAGTCTGCACCTACAATGAAGAACAAATGCTGAGGCAAAGAACCTTGGCCTCTATTTCATAAACTATATGCTGGGCTCAGATAGGGAGGCACTCTTAGATCTGCTCTCTTCTCTCCACAGAGCACCAGCAAACAGTGCCTTTTGAATTCCTCCCCACCCCTGCTGAATAAGTAGCCAATCAAGGAGGCTAGTCTTTACCATACCATAACAGACCAGACTCATTTACAGAAATGTTGATCCATGTTCCAAAGTCTACCTGAGGATTTCACCAGCCAAACATTTTGTGCATGCTCATTAGGGCTGGGTTCTGCTGGGGATGGAAGCTCAACTCCATGTGGACAGTCTCGGGCAGGTAAAGGTGGGAACTTCTAAATCTTAGAGTTCTCACGAGGCCCCCCATAAACACCAGGGAATCAAGGAGTGAGACCGAGCAATCTCATGTATTTCCGCCTCTTCCCGTGAGAAACGTGATGGGAGAGAGCTCTCCCCGCCCTCGAGATTGTCCCGGATCTGGGCACACCTATTGTTATCTAACAGGCACGGTATTCAGGTGCAAACTATGCGGCTGGAGAGCTTAATTAGGATCAGGAAAGCCTGAAAGCGCTCTTAGCTCGGGAGGGGCCCTGACTGACAGAAGGCCTCTCCTCCCTTTCCCTCTCTTCGCTCTTCCCTCCCCCTCTCTCCCCACTTACACTTCTGCTTCCAATCTCTTATTGTAAGATCTTTGCCTCCTTGGGAGATTCCTCGCTCCCTCCTAAGGAAGAATTCCCCTGCACTTGTAACCAGAACCCTGAATAAAAGCTTAACCCTTGTTCGACTCTGGGAGGTCTCTTCTCTCATAAGACTATCCGGTTTGGCCAGCCGAAGACCTGCGAGAGGTAAGGTAAGAAGACTCGGGTAGCCCTCAGGCCTCTAGGCCTGGCAGGGTTCATTGGCCAGTTCCCTGGTACAGTCATTAGAGGCATAGTAAACTAGACATATTTAAAGACTAGATGTGTAAGGTATAGATACTTTATGTATATGTGTGTATACACACACACACATCAACATATGTATAGACATGTATATGTGTGTCTGTGTAGATAAACATACAAGAATGTTTTGCAAATCTTAGAATGCTAAATAAATGTTAGCAATCATTATTTCCTCTTTGAGATTTATCCTGAGAAAAGCCTGGTGCTAGGAGAAACAGGTGGGCCTAAACAATGGGACAAATGTTGTAGGAAACATAGTTTTCTGTATGTGTTTAAAGCCTTGAGTTTGGAAATTTAGGGACTAAGCTTATTTTGGATATTGTGTTTTTTACCCCTACTTTGCATGGAGGCCGACAGTTGCATTTCAAGTACAAATCATCAGAAGCATTGTGACTTGTAAGAAGTAGGTCTCTGTCCAAATCACTTCTGTCAGATGCTGTTAAAAAGCAATAATGACATAGATTCCCTAGGAGTTATAGCATTAGAAATATTAACATGAGAAACAGCGATTTGTGCTACTTAAGTTGCATTGTTAAAAGTAGCAAATTTTATCATCCAAAAGAAGATACCATACTGGAGAAACAAGGATCTTCATGGAGAACAAGAAGGGTAATCCATCCATTGTATACAGCACATCTATAATAAAAAAACTCATGCATTATAGCAGAACTAACTGTAGTTAGCAATAATACAATATAGAGCTGGATTTCCATTCTTGAGACCCAGAACTAGACTGAATCTATGGTATATATTTTAAGAGAAAGGGAAGCTAGTTAATACCAATTCTGTTTTTTAAAGAAGAATATTATTTTATTTTTAATTTATGGAATAAAAACATTTCCATAACATAGTACAATAAAAAAGATAATTGTACAGAAAACTGCAAATCTACAATGCATACCTTGCTATTTCTCAAAAATAGACAACAAAATATCATGAACATTTTTTTTCTTTTTCTCCCCCTCACTCTGTGCCTGAGTTTGCTTCTGGGAACAGAAGACAAGTTACTGTTTGTGTATCTCTTAGAGATTCATGAGAAATTAGGATCACAAGATCATAGATTTAAAGCCAGAAGGGAGCTTAGTGGTCACCTTAGAGTACAAATCCCACATTTGGTGGAAGAGGACTTGTTTAAGGTCGCATAATAAATAGCAGAGACAGACAGGATTTGAATCAAAGTCTGTGTGACTCCAAATCCATCATTCTTTCCCTTGCACCACACTGACAATGCTAGAAAAAGATGCATAAGTTAGCTTGGGAAAAGGAAGACAATTTCATAAAAAGTCATCATCTGATCCCTTAGAATCAAGGAATGACAGTCTTAGGGTTCCCACCCTCCACTCCCAATTAGATTTTCATCTCTCAGTTCCACACTGCCCTCCCTAATTGTTATGGTTTAATACCCAAGAGTGTGAACCAATCTCTCCTCCTGGACATTTTAGGAAATTATCTGAGGTGAACTGGTCCAAGGTTGGGTTCACTGGTTAGAGCAAAGATCAGAGGTTGCCACAGCTACTAAATTAGATATTGGAAGGAGACTTTCACAAAGTCTCTTCCACTTCCCCCTCTGTTTTACAAAGATTATTGTCTTCAGAATTGTTATCAAAATCCAATTAGAAGCTCATTTAAGAATTCAATACCTAGATTCTCCACCCTCCCAATTTTACTATCAATTCTTATTCCGTCAGTTAGTCAATAAGCATCTATGTTCAAATCTGGCCTCACACACTTACTTGCTGTGTAACCCTGGACAAGTCACTTAACTCTGTTTGCCTCAGTTTCTTCATCATATCATAAGCTGGGAAAGGAAATGGCAAACCACTACAGTATCTCTGCTAAGAAAACCCCAAATAGGATCACACACACACAATGTTCTAGGCACTGTGGTTAAATACTGGGGGATTCACAGAAGAGCAAAAAGACAGTCCCTGCCCTCCAGTAGCTCACAGTCCAGTGGGGGAAACAAACTGCAAACAACTGCAAAAAAGTTATAGACATATAAACTGGAGATAATTAACAGAGGGAAGGTACTAGCATGAAGGGAAATCAGCAGAGGCATCTTATAAAAGGAGAGATTTTAGCTGGGACTTGAAAGAAGACAGAGAGGTGGAGATCTGGAGGGAGACTCAAAAAATAGCTGTCAACTGTGTCAAATGATCAAATAAGGGTTAACTTATTTTAGTACTAATGAAGAATCAGCACCCCTCTCAGGAATAAAAAACAGTATCTGGATGCCTCAAACATGGCTGGAATCTGAAAGATTTCCAGGTGACTTACCTGGCTGCCGTGATACCTCTGGTCTGATATACTTGTCAGGCTGCTTCTACTCTGTGTTTTTTTTTTTTCCTTAAAATGTTGTTTTCAATGAATTCCAAGACCAGACAATGAAGATTCAAAAGTGGGAGAAATTGGAGGCTGTGAAATTCCCTGATGTAAGGAGCTGGCCTGGTACAGAGCTGAAGTCACTAGCCTATGGGGCAGTTGCCCGGGAATAGATAGCTCTGTTATATTTTTAGTCAGCGCTGCCTAGGGCCATAAAGCTTTTGTAGAAAAAAGACTTTTTCTTCCCTTTCACCTGTGGAAATGAGGACAGCTGATATTCTCTAGCGATAACTGAAAGGTCGGCTTTTTCTCTAAGGAAAAATAATTGCTCATGTTTCTGCAGTAATTTGCATTTCCAAAGTGCTTTCCTCACCATTGGATGAAGAGGCAGTAGTACCAATCAAGCAAAGAAGATTAAGCACCTACTATGTGCCAGGCACTGTGCTAAGCGCTGGGGATGCTAAAAGAGGCAAAAAATCTCTATGATTAAGGAGTTTATAATCTAATGGGTGACACAGTATACCAACAAATACATACAAGGCAAATTATGCACAGAATAAACAGGCAATGATTAAAAGAGAAGGCACCAGAATTAAAAGGAGTTGGGGAAAGCTTCTTGTAGAAGGTGGGATTTGAGTTGGGACTTTAAGGAAGCCAGGGAGGTCAGTAGTCAGAGTGGAGGAGGGAGAGCATTCCAGGCTGCAGTCAAAGTGACGGCGTTCAGACTCTGGGAACCTCCTTGAACTCCCCTTGAATCTTCCCACTTAATATGGCCTTTCACATTCAAATCTGTTGCCCTAGACCTAGCCTGGCCTTCCTTTGTCTGTTACCTCTGGATTGCCCCACCAGTTTCCCACCCAAAACCCTCCATTGTCTGATATCTCTTGATTGACTCCAGCTGTTTCCAACCCTTGACAAGACACCCCAGAGCCACTGAGGTCCTCCTTGGACTTCTCCTCAAGACCCTCCCTAAACCCCTCCTCCCATCAACCTAGACTACCAGACCACCCCCAGATCCCTCCTACAGTCTTTTCTGTATTTAAGTTCCACCTTTCCTCCATGAAGGCACTCAGATTCAATCCAGGTCAGATTCTGTGTAACTGAGATTTTATCTGGACCGTTTGTGAATACAAAAGTTACAAATGCTTAGGCTCCTTAAGAGCCAACCCAATATGGCAAATCTTTAATAAACTTTGTTTTTCTTTGGCTTTAAGAAGACTTGAGTTGAATTCATTTGAGCAGGACCTGGAGTGTTGGTATTTTGGGGTCCCCAGCACCCCTTAACCTCAACAAAAGCATGGTGAACTCTCCTGTCTTTACAGTCTCTGGTGTTGAATAAACTGATAAACCTCTGTAGTCAACAAGGTGAAAAATCTTTGTAGCACTCTCCAATTCTGCTTAATTCCAGTTGCCTTCCCTTAGTAAATTATTTCCTACTTATCCTGTATATAGCTTGCTTTGTTTATATTGGTTTGTAAGATTCCTCCTGCCCCCCATTAGATTATAAATTCCTTGAGGGCAGTGACTTTTATTTTTGCCCCTCTTTCTATCCTTAACACAGTGCCTGGCACATATAGAAGCTTAATAAATGTTTATTGATTGATATTATCTCATTTGATTTTTCAAAGAAACCCTGTGAGATAGACTCTATTATTATCCCGGTGAAGAAACAAAGTTTGAGTGACTGGCCTAGGGTCATACAGTTAGTTTGTATCTGAGGCAGGTTCAAACTTAGATCCTGACTTAAGTCCTACAGTCTATCCCATGCAACACCTACCAGATTAGAATAGATACCTAGGCAGCCTAGAATAGACCCAAATTTCATGAAATAATAGTAGTAGTAGTAGTAGCATGCATTTACATGTAAAACACTTTCCATACACCAATCCTGTGAAGTGGGTAATGCAATCAAGCATTATTATCTTCATTTTACAGAGGAAGAAACAGAGCCCAGAGAGATTAATTGCTTGGCCTAGGATCACACATCTAGGCTTAACTAAGAGTCAAAATGACTGTAAGACCAGTGTACTTTCTATTACAGAGAAACATGGCTCAACTTCAGAGCTAGAATTCACTGAGGCATGGATAGGTTTCCCCTGACTGTCTTTGAAACTGGTTTAGTTTGGGGGATCCATTCTGCTCCATATTGAGTCCGTAAAAGAAAGGACTGGTGGCCACAGAGGAAAGTCTTTAAAAGGCTCTTTCTTGTGTCATTAGTGATCTCTGCTCTCTTCCAGTCTTGTGTGCTCTTGGATCAAGAAAAGTCATTTAAGAAGAATAAATGGCAGCTAGATGATGCAATGGATAGAGAACTGGGTTTGGAATCAGGAAGATCTGAGTTAAAATAGGATCTCACACACTTGCCGTGTGAGCTGGGCAAATCACTTACCACCTATTTGCCTCAGTTCCTTAACGGTCAAATCATACTAGAGGTAGAAATGGCAAACCACTCCAGTATCTTTGCTAAGAAAACCCTATGGGGGTCACGAAGAGTCAAGACATGACTGAACAACAACAAGAAGACTAACTACCCTTATAAGGAGGGGTAGGAGAAGAGGTAAGAGAAAGTGATATGTTCTGTATTTCCCTAGCATCCATAAGTGGTAGGTGGAGTCAGGTAGTCCTTACAAAGGCTTAATAGAGACTTCACTGGACTTTTAAGAAGTAGAAAAATTTCCATGTATATGTTCATAAACCCCAAAGGATCTGTTACCTTGGGGCTAGAGTCTGCAAATTCTCAATTTGGTACTTCCCCCCATTTTTCAGGTGAGGAAACTGAGGCAAATTGAGGTTAAGTAATTTGTCCAGGGTCACAGAGTTCCTTAGTGTCTGACATTTGATTTGAGCTCAGGTCTTCCTCACTCTATCCTCTACCACCTGGCATATTTAGTATCTGAGGACTTACGGTGTTATCACAGATGTATAATGGGGGTGGGATGGGGTGGGGAGAAGAGGAGATAAACTAGAAACATAGCAGGATTAAGGGCAAAGTGGTGGATAGTCTGTCTACTCTATTAGTATTAACAGAATGTCACTAGAGGAATTAATTCTCTATTACAAAGCTTGCAGTTTAGGAAAGATCACAGGAAAGTTAAATTTTAAGCTACAAATTAAAAAATGAAAGTACATAGCTTCTTCTATGAAGGTTAGGAAGGGTTAGGAAATAGGCTTCTCTCTCTCTCTTTTTTAATGGAGGAGGAAGGACACATGCTCTGAGAAGTTAAATGACTTACTACAGGTCACATAAATAGTGTGACATCTAGGATTGGAACCCAGGTGTCTAGACTTCAAGTCTAGGTTAGTGGCTACCACACCTTGTCGTTATGATCTTTATCATTAATAACATAAAAGTCAGCATGATGTAGTGGATGGAGAGCTGACCTGGGCATAGAATGATCTGAGTTTAAGTCACAACTCTGAAATATACTAGGTGGGCAGGTGGGCTGCATTGAAAAGGCCTGGTCCTGTCTTGGGAAAGGGAACTCCCCCCATCAAAGTGCCCTGTCGATTCCTAGGAAACCCCAGGCAGTCCTATGGCCCTACTGATAACAAACAGAAAAGCGGGAGTTTGTACGATGGTGTGCTTGGTTCAGTAGAGACTGAAAGAAGTCCCGTGACCCTATTTCCAAGAACCCTCACACTAGCTTCAAATGGAAAATAACATTTCCCACTCATAAACATGACTAGAGTTTTGTTTTATGGACTTGAGAAAACAACCCTCCACCCAGCCGCTGAAAAGAGAAACTTTAGAATGCCCTCAGGCAATGACAAATGCTACAGTTTGTTGTGCAATTTTCAGGGAAATCATATTTAACTGACAAGTTATCCAGGCTTTTACTTTTTTTTAAATTTTGTTGTTACAGCAGTAATAATTTTGATCCTTTTAACAAGTATCCGCCACCGGCGGCAGCCCGTCACATGCGCCAGTCATGCGGGGAGGCGCGGCCACCTCCGCAATCATTAGCTACACGCCCGCCCCAAGTGCTGGAGAGGAGATTTTTGTTTTAAGTCCGCATTCACAACCAAACCGGTAGCAGGGCTCCTGGGGAACAGAGGGTAGGTTCCTCCACACCCGCCCCGCCTCCTCTCCTAGCCAAAAAGAGCCACGTGTTAGCAACCAGAGTCCCCGCACAGGCTACCCAGCCGCCTCCCCACGGGAGCATTAAAGACCAAGCGGGCGAGCCAGCAGTCTGGCCTCGCTGCTCCCCAAGATCCCTCCCCCACCGGGGACGGTCCCTTCCCCGGGGCTCGCCTGCCCCTCCGGGAGGGGAGGGACCGCTCTCCCTCTTTTCCCACTGTTCAAAGAAAATGCTCGGAATGCTGGGTGGTGGATTGAAGAGTTGTGACTTTAATTAAAGCGGCAGGCCCTTTTCCCTCGGCGTGGAATTAACCCACGTTTGGCCGCCCGAAAGGGTGCCCTGGAGGTGGTGGACCGCTGGCTTCATCAGGTCACCTAGGGGTGAAAAATAAAGCCGAAGTTGAACTTTTCCTGGTGAGAACAACAGGTCTAGGGACTGTGCGTCCGGACATTCCTCCTGGCTCTGTAATGTAAACGTTTTGTCTTCTGGAGTGTTACTTTGTAACCTTTCAGATGCATAGGGGGGAGGCCGTGGTGGCTGCGAGGACATTAGGATCCTTTCTACAAAAACGGGTAGACTAGATAAACAAATCCAGACTTAAGAAGCTGATAGTGGATTTTTGGCCTAGATGAGTATTCACTCCCTGTTATTACACAGAACATCTTTCCCAAAACGCCGCGTAATAAATATGCCCTTTGTTCTGAAAGAAAACTACGAGGAGGAGTGGAGAGTTGGTTTTTATTCTAACTGGATATTTTGCGGCCATATTTAAGGAAGAAAGGAAACTTGGACAATTTTCTGGTTCCTTGAGATCGACAGAAATTAAGATTTGGCTTCAGGACTTTCGTTTTGAGCTTTCCCATCAAAAACAGTTAACATACTGGGCAGAGGATCACACTAGGTTGGTTTCAAACACTGATTTCCTGTGTCCTAAAGGATTTAAAGGGAAAAAATGATACTGGTTATAGGGCACCCATGTTTGACTTGAGGTTTTCAATGCATAAAGTAGGTGCTTAATAAGTGCTGAGTTGAATTACTTGTCAGGGCAATTGTCAGTTACAAAAAGCCCTGGTGAACAGTGCTAGACATCTGACCTCCTGGACTGGCCGGCTCCCGTGGCAAAGTCTAGATAAGCAATCACATGTGTGAATGGCCACAGAAACCTTGTGGCATTAACCTCTCAGTAAAAGGAATCAGAGCAGATTCAGCGGCATAACCCTTTGTTTTTAAAGTGAAGCCAACTTAAAATACTCGCAGGAGTGTGCCCCTGAATTCCATTTCATTATATCTACCTGCTTTTTTTTCTTCCTTCTCTCACCACAAGTTCTCACAGCAGCAAAAGTAATTAAGGGAGTGAAACTGGTAGGATTGCATGACTATCTTTTAAGTTCCATCCCTCCCCTTTGGGAGGCCGGTTTGATCTGGCTGCCTCTTTTTCACTTTGTAAAAAGTTACCTTTCCTCCCTTTCCCTTAACTCCCGGTGCTCCACCCCGATCAACTACTTTCTGAAATTGGTGGCCTCTTTATCCTCCACAACAGAAAGATTTGATGAATCACCTATTCTCGGCTTGTTAGGACACTTCGTGGAAGGGAAAAGGCAATGCTGGGTGAAGCTTTGTCGAGAAGAGCCAGTCAGTTAAGACAATCAGTGACTGTGTTAATTGGATCAGTTCCTCAGTCAAAGTGTATGTATGTATGTATGTATGTATGTATGTACTCCTCCAACTGGATGATAGTCCCTCAGATACAATTTAGTGGAGATACTATCTGTGATCTCCAGTCTCCATTGAAGGCAACAGACACAAGGCTAACAGCCTACCTAGTCTTTTAGCCGGGAGGGGAGAGAATAAGTATTTATTAAATACCTACAATGGAATCTGGGTTAGCTAGGTGGCCCAGTGGATCAAGCACTGGGCCTCAGAGTTATAAAGATCAGAATTCAAATATGACCTCAGACACTAGCAGTGTGACCCTGTACAAGTCACTTAACCCCTACCTACAGAAAACTGGGGAAGGAAATGGTAAACCACTCCAGTATCTTTGACAGTCTGTCATTGTGGACAGTTGGGTCAGAGTCATACTAGACTGAAGAACAAATGTGCCAGAGACTATGCTGAACACTTTATAGATATTTTCTAACTAGATCCTCACAGTAATTCTGGGAGGTAGGTGCTGTTACTATGCTGATTTTACAAATGAGGAAACTGGGACAGGTTTGGAGACTTGCTCAGGGTTACCCAGTTGTGAAGAGGTTTTGAGATCAGGACTGCTTGACTCCAGGTCCAGTGCTCTAGCTACTGCACCACTTAACTCTCTCTAATGGTCAGCAGCCAACCATTGACCTCTTGTTAAGATCAGGAGCCAGAAATGAGTAACCTTTTATTGTGACTGTTCTTATCATACAAGTTCACTCCTAACAGTAGTATTGACTCTCTATTAAATCATCATTGGGCTCTGCTCTTCAGGGTCAATCACCTGTAGGAAGACCTGAGTTGAAATCCAGCCTCACACACTTTCTAGCTGTTTGACTCTGGATAAGTCACCTTGATGGAGTGATGGGACCTGGACCCCTAGAAGGAAAAGACCATGTTTTTAAAAGCAACCCAGTCCCAGAATTTTCCCATATATTTCAGCAGCCCGGATCACTGGCATCCTCTGCACAAGGCATCTGGTCCAGCCCTGCTTAATTAGCTTACGTGACCATCCTTTCACTGTAGCTCTTGGCCTACCCCTACTTAATACTCTTTTCATTATTGCACCCAGCCCACCCCAAACTACTTACCACTCCTTAATCCCATGCAGATCTTTTCTCTGTCCTAATTGTACATATCAGTCTCACTTCCATTAAGCTGCAGGTTCACTAGGAACAGTGCCCACTTCTATTAGCGTTGCAATAAACTTTATCATTTGATTGGAAGGTTTGAGTGAGTGAATTCATTTCCAGCAGATGCTGCCCTGTACCCTGACATTTTGGGGTTCCTTGTAAACTGCATCAGTTTCCTCATCTGTGAAATGAGGACTATAATAGCACCTCTCTCCTAAGGCTTGTCGTGAGAGATTTGAGGAGGCAGTATTTATGAAGTGTTTAACACAGAGCCTGGCACATAGCAAGTGCTTTGTAAATGCTAGCTATGATAATGGTGATATGACAATGAAATTGCTGAGGGATCATTCTACACGTGGGCACTGCAGAAAGCCCAGGTCTCCATCTTCAAATCGGACGATTAAGGTACATCAAAAGAAAAAAAGTCAGGCCAAATCCTTTATTATTTTTCAGTCGCTCTAATAAATGGATCTTTCTCAGTCTCCAATTTCCAGATACCACCAACTGATGTCTTTTATGATTTACCCCCAAATATGGGCTACTTCTCCCAGCAGGAATCTCTTAGAACAAAAAGATCTAGGTGTCCTTAATGTGGCAAGTCCTTCTACAGGATCCCTTCATCCTAGACCCTCCCGTTTCTTTCAGTAGAAGCCCATCCCGGTCTAATCTTCAATTCTTTCCCTTTCCAACAAACACACCCAGGTGTCCTCCATCCTCACTTGGCCCTACCCATACGCTCCAGCCCTCATTCCATATCTCTCCTCTCTTTCACAGCCGAACTACAAAAAGCTTTCTGCACTCCTGCCTCCCCCTCACCTCTATTCACTCAATTCTAAACCCTTTGCAATCTGGCTTTTGATTGCACCACTCAACTGAAACTGTTCTTCCTTAAATTGCCATTGAACTCAGTTGCCAGATCTGATGGCCTTTTCTTGTGCTGCACTCCTGAGTTTCTTTTCTTATCTGACTGTCTTCTAAGAAGCCTTTGCTGGATTGTCATCTATATTATCCTGTGACTCTACCTTGAGGCTCCTTCTGGAGGCCTCTTCTCCATCTGTTGGTGACCTCATCACTTCCCTTGGTGTAGGTGATTTCCAGAGCCATCTATCTGCCCCAGTCTTTCTCCTAAGCTGTGGGACATCCTGAATTGTATGTGCCTTAGACATCTCAAAGTAGAACTCATTCTCTTTGACCCCAAAGTTCCCTCCCTTTGTTGAAGACACCATCACAGTTCCACTGACCTAGGTTCCAGGCTTGGAATCATGTTCACCTCTCTCTCAAACCACTTCCCCTTCCCCCCAATTACCCCATCTCATCCAAGGAATTGTTAGGTCTTGTTGATTTTATTTCCAAAACTTCTCTGTCACTCATTCCATTGTTTCTGCCTTGGGAATAGATTTCAGAAAACATGAGTTTGAATCAGACACCTTCTAGCTATGTGCCCTTGGTCAAGTAAGTTAACCTCTTTCAGCTTCAATTTCCTCATCTGTAGAAGAGTGATAATCACAGCACCTACCTCACAAGGTTGTTCTCTGGATAAAATGAGATAATATAGGGAAAGTTTGATGTATAGAGTGGGATAGAGTGCTAGGCCTGGAATCAGGAAGAGTCATATTCAAACCCAGCCTCAGACTTAGTAGTTGTGTGACTCTGGGTAAATCACTTCATCCTGTTTGCCTCAGTTCCCTTAACTGTAAAACTGAGCTAGAGAAGGAAATGGCAAATCACTCCAGTATCTTTGCCAATTAAACCGCAAATGACGACCTGGAAAGTTGGATACCTCTGAGTAACAACAACATCCCATGTTTGGTCCTACCTAGAAAATGGATAGGGATAATGAGGAGTCAGACCCATGACTGAAAAATGACTGAACAACATGGAAAGTGTCTTGAAAATCTTAAAGTGATCTCATCATCACCATCTACTCAAAGGGTCACCTTCCTGGTTCCAGCCTCATCACTGCTCTCCCAGACTATTTGCAGGAGGCTCCCAATTGGTTTCGATTCTCTTCCCAAGGCAGTCTGCCTTCCACACAGTTGCCAAAGTGATTTTCCCAAAACACAGGTCTAACCAAGTTAACCCCCTTGCCCCTACTCCCCAGTAAATTCCACTGCTACTTTGTTACCCTCAGGAGCCATATAAACTCCTGTCATTTAAAACTCTTTGGAACCTGGCTCCAAGCTATCTTTGTAGGTCTGTTTGTTGCCGTTCAGTTGGGTCCAACTCTCCATGATCCCATTTGAGGTTTTCTTGGCAAAGATACTGAAGTGATTTTCCATTTCCTTCTCTAGCTCAGTTTTACAGTTGAGGAAACTGAGGCAAACAGGATGAAGTGATTTGCTCAGAGTCCCACAGCTAGTAAGTCTGAAGCCAGATTTGAACTCAGGAAGAAGAGTCTTTTTGACTCCAGGCCTCGCTACTCTATCCACTGTACTACCTAACTTTCTACTGGTTAGCCTAATATTTTATTCCCTTTAATGTGTTCTTTGGTCTAGCCTACTGACTATCTTACTGAGTTCTTCACACATGATTTTTCTTTCTTCTCTTTGCTCTGGAGGCTTCCCCATGTCTGAAAGACTCTCCTTAAAAATCTCTGGTTTCATACAAACTACAACTCAAACACCATCTTCTATGTGAACTATTTCCTGTTTTCTTACAGTTTTATCTAGCCCCACCCCTAAATTATAATTTATTTTATATATTTGTATGCATACATATATCTCCTCCATATATTTGTCTGTGCCCAACCTGTGGTAGGGCATTCCAAGCTCCTGTTGGTCTGATCAGTCAGTCGGACACATTGAAACTTCACTTTATCATGGTGATGTCATTTTGGTCCTGTTTGAGAATGAAGGATAACCACCAACCAACCAATATCTCCTCCATTACAAACCTCCTAAAGATAGGGCTTTTTAATAATAGTAGCATTTATATAGTATTTTGAGGCTTGCCAAAGCCCTGTACATTTGTGGTCTCATTTAATCCTTACAACCTCATGAGGTAAGTGCCTATATTATCCCCATTTTGCAGATAATATGATAATAATAATAGCTTACATAATGTTTATTATGTTAGAGGCATTGTCATTTCATTTGATTCTTACAACCATCCTGAGAGACAGGTACTATTATCATCCTCATTTACACATGAGGAAACTGAGGCAAACAGCAGCTAAGTGACTTGCCTAGGGTCACACAGCTAGTAAGTATCTGAAACTGGATTTGAACACAGGTCTTCTTGACTACAGACCCTAGTACTTTATCCACTGTGCCACCTAGCTGCTTACCTGACATTTCATTTCTGTGTTTGTATAACCAGCACCTAGCTTATTTGGCACAGAGTAGGAATTTAATAGGGCAGTTAGGTAGACAAAGTGAAGGAAGACTCATCTTCCGGAGTTCAAATCTGGTCTCAGACACTTACTAGCTGTGTGACCCTGAGCAAGTCACTTCACCCTGTTGGCCTCAGTTTCCTCATCTGTAAAATGAGCTGGAGAAGGAAATGGCAAACCCCTCCAGTATCTTTGCAAGGAATACCCCAAATGGCATCACAAAGAGTCGAATATGACTCAACAGTAAGGAATTAATAAGTGCTTGTTGCTTAGTTATAAGTTAAGTATTCTCCAGTCCAGCTCACGTGTTGTTATAAGTTTTTTGAAGGCAGGGACTACGTGTTATTCCAGTTAGCAACAGGCCTATCATAAGTAATATAAAACACAAAAAAGTTTGAATTTTGTTTAATTTTATTGTTTTGTCTCATAAATATTTGTTAAAAACACTGCTTTGTTTGGATTTTGGAAATCAGGGAATCTCCATGCACCTGTGTTCTACCTTGGTGCTGCTCATCATTTTCTTTCCTTTCCTTTTTTGTAGGGGGAGGCAATGCAGGTTAAGTGACTTGTCTAGGGTTACACGGCTAGGAAGTGTCTGAGACTGAATTTAAACTCAGGTTCTCCTGACTCCAGGGCTGGTGCTCTGTTCACAGAGCCTCCTAGCCACCCCTATTATTTTCCACAAATGCGATTTTACCTTAGAATTCAGGCTTTCTATTTTCTACTTGGAATGTTTCACTCCACAGTTTTTTTGGAGAACAACAACTGACTTTTATTCAGCATATTAGAGTCTACATTACTTCTTAATAATACTGTGATGAGCTGGTCTCCAGAACTGAAGGAAGGGCACCTTCCCTACTGTGGGAAGGGATAATTTGTTTTACTTTCCTATCCTTGCAAAGCCCAAGTACCCTGGTGTTCCTGGTCAAACCCCTCAAGTTGATAGAGAAGAAGGAAAGGTCAGGAAGTCCTTGGTTTGTCAGCCTGACCCGAGAGCAGTAGTCAATTTCATTTTATAAATCAGCTATCAAATAATATTTATTGAGCTTCTGGCTACATAGCACAGTGATAAATATTATGGATCTAAAAAAAACCCCTCAAAGGTATGATGATAATAATAGCTAATATTTCTGTAGAACTTCTAAGATTTACAAAGTACTTTCTTCATAAAAAGAGTGGAGGCCAGTCACCCTCTATTTTTATGGAATGCAGTTTTGGATTTTTTTTTTGCGTATATTAGATCCTTTAATAAAGATTTGTTTGAATTTAAATTACAACCCAACTGGGGAGACAGAAGAAGACAAAAAATGTTTAAATGGTATACGTACTCAAACTTCTTTCCCTCTAGGTGGTGAAATTGGTTAGAGACTTTTGAGTGGGGAAACCTGAGTTCAAATCCTACCTCAGGCACTTACTAGTTGTGTGACCCTGAGCAAGTCACTTGACTTCTGTTTGCCCAGGTTTCTTTATCTATAAAATAGAGATAATAATAGCATCTACCTCACAAGGTTGTTGTGAGGAGATAATATGTATAAAACACTTTGCAAACCTTAAGCACTTGGTAAATGCTGTTTATTACCCATATATTTGTATATTTGTTACCCATATGTTAACTCTATATTATTACTCATCGTCATCATTATTACTTCTAGCACTAAATACGTGTAGCGTTCCATCTGGAGGAGCTGTTCAGCTCTTTTTGGTTGGTTAGCTCCTCAGGGGAGGCAAACACTCTGGATTCATGGTGCTCTGTGTGTCTTGCACTTCTAAAAAAGTATATCTCAGCCCCCACAGGTCAGCTAACAAACACAATTAGCTGAAAGCAAAGGCCTTTACTGAGATGACATCTTAGAACCATAGTAACAAAACATTCTTCTCTTCTTTCTTTATTCCAGTGGTTCTTGAAATGTTGTGCTTCGACCCCTGGGAGTCCCTGAGACCCTTTCAAGGGATCCACAAGGTCAAAACTATTTTCATAGTCATACTAAGACTTTATTTGCCTATTAAAACATTCCTCCCTTTTCCAACTACATATCTTTGTGAGGCCGGATTTTCTTCATATACTTCAACCACAATAACATATTGCAACAGATTGAATGCAGAAGCAGATATGAGAATCCATCTGTTTTCTATTAAACCAGACATGAAAGAAACTTGCAAAAATATTTAAAACAATGTCATTTTTCTCACTACATTTTTATTTGTTTTGGAAAATATAGTTATTTTTCATATAAATATGTTATTTATGTTCATATGTAATAGGTTTATTAGTTTTAAATGAATAAATATTTTTTAAAAAAATTATCAGTTTTAATAACTAATATAGTAAATATCAGTAGATATAACCCATATAAACAAAAACTCTTTGGACTCTTTAATAGTTTTTAAGAATGTAAAAGGTTTCTGAGACCAAAAATTTTGAAAACCACTCCCCCATATTGATTTTCTCAGCTTTCATGGACTGAGTTAGCATTGCTTTGTGGGCAGCTCGCTGCTGGTGCATTGGATAGTCAGGAAGATAGTTTGAATCTGGCCTCAGATGCTAGCTGTGCGACCCTTCGCAAGTTACTTCATCTCAGTCTCAGTTTCCTCTTTTGTAAAACAGGGATAATTATAGCACCTACTTTACCAGGTTGTTTCAAGGATCAAATGAGATAATATCAAGCCTTTGTAAACCTTACATGGCTGTATAAGTGCTAGTGATTATGTTGTTAATATCTTTCCCCAAACCAACCAACCAACCTATGCTACACCCTTTTACAACTACACACAGTATTTGTGGGAAAAGTAGGGACACAGAATATGTTAGTAAAGAGTTATACCCCTTAGAGAACATAGCTTTCTAATGACTTGAGGAAGCTCCACCACATTCCTTTTTAGGATTTTCCCCAAGTGTCTTTTACTAAAGCAGCTAAGCATAGTTCATGTGGTACAATACTTAGCCCCAAAACAAGTTTTCCACAAGATTTTAGGCTTACTGTAGCTGGTGGACCCACCATGCCAAATATATGGTTGTTCAAGATAAATAAATACCATTTTACAAAATTTTCATGGGTTACAGTTTGTCTTGGTGTTTGGGAAGGCTGGCCCCAGCCCAAAAACAAAGAAGGGAAAGGAAAGTGGAAAAAAGAATTTGAGTTTTGCCCCTCAGAGAGAAAGCTTGATCCCCAGAGAGCTCCTGTGAAACTGAACTACTTCAGGTACAAATTCTTCTGTGTCCCTGACACATCTAGGGCCCCTCAAATTTGTCCACTGGAACCTTGGAACATACAAGACATTCCAAATGGAAATCTGAACTCTTTTTACTAGGATAAGCATGGAAGTTAAAAATCAAACTCCAAAAAACCCCCAGAGAAGTATGGGGCTCCCTAAAAGTGATTAAGGGGGAAGGAAACAGGCATTTATTACTACTACTGTATACAAGGTATGCTAAACATGTGAAATATTATCCCATTTGATCCTTACAACAACCCTGTGAGGTAGGGTCTATTATTATCTCTATCTTACAGTTGAGGAAACTGAGTCAGAAGTGAAGTGACTTGCCCGAGGTTACTCAGCTGGTAAATCACAAGTCCAGTACTTCAATGATACCTAGAGTTAATAAAGTTTGAGTGTATTAACTGTTCGGATATTATTTGTCTTTTTTGCCTCCCAGTTTAGTTGTGAGTTAAATTCAAATAAATCTCTATTACAGCATCTAAAATATACAAAGAGCCGCATCCTAGTTTGAAGCTGAATTTGGACTCAGCTCGTCCTGAGGCCCAGAGCTTTGTGCACTTGGACACCTTGTTGCCTTGGTTAAATAGATGTAGTGGATTATTCTGAGATATCTTGTGCATTAGAATTTTCCTCTATTGGCCTGCAATCCATAAATATCTCAGGCATGATCTAGATCTACATGAAAGTAAAAAAAGAAAATGAACTCCCACAGTGTGCTCTAGGTTTCCTCAATCATAAAATAGGGATAAGAATAGAATCTGCCTTGAAGAATTGTGAGGATCAAATGAGATACTTTTTTTTAAGTGCTTAGCATAATGCCATGTACAGTAGGTGCTATATGAATGCTTATTCTCTCCCTCCCTTCCTTGGAGTTGAACTATTGCTCTTGTCTTCTCTTCTCCAAAGAGGTTATGACACTCAGTGCTGTTTACTGACTGCTTGGCTGGCAAGTTGACTTTCTAAAGCCTACCAGAGACATGGTTTGTTTTTGACCATCAAGTAAAACCTCTTTCCTCCTTGAAAACAGACCAAAAAAAGTGAAAATCCTTCTTTGTACTTCCTGTAAGACATTAACAACCTTTTTAAAATATTAACTATCCCTTTATCTTCTGCGATTTCATCTTCTGGGCTGGGGGTGGGGTAAAGTGGGGAAGGAAATCCACTGATCTGATATGCCCACTGTCTACTTCATATAGACTCTTCTGTTTCTTTTTTAAAACTCTTTATCATTGGGCCACCATCTGCCCTTCCAGCCTAATGAATCTGACCTTCCTGTTTTTCAAACGTGGGACTTCATTTTCTACCTCCATGACTTTGCATTGACTGTCCATCATTCCTGGAATGTACTGCTTCCTCATCTCAACCTAGTAGTTTTCTCCCCTTCCATTGAGCAGATAATGGGGAGAACAGGTGTGGTGTAACGTGGAGAAGCTTATCTGATAGTAAAGGGATAATGTTTATCTCTTACTCACCCAAGTTATCAGTTTACACAGATCCTCAGCTCAGGCCCCAGTTTGGAAGCTTACACCTTCTCTTCCCTACAGAAATGTCCAAATTTCTTATCCCTACTAAAGAAAGTTCATTCAACATTCCACACTAAAAATATTGTGAGGTGTTTGAAATCATACCATTTTATTCCATTTAACTTTAATTAGTAGACCTGAAAAAAAATTCTACTCAAGCCAGTATTTTGAAGTGAGAACTTTACACTTTCAGAAATGCTGCTTAACCTCCTTGCTGGACTCTAGTTTCCTTTTCTTGCTTTTGACAAAAGCAAAAACATGGATTACTGGGCAAAGAAAAGCAGAAATTGCTGATCCTTCTACCATTATATAAGCTCCTCTCATGTAGGGAGAGCTTCTTTTTTGTACCTCTATCCCCAATACCTAGCACAGTACCTTGGCACGGAGTGTGTGCATTTAATACTTGATTATGTTGATCCCATAGAAGATACCTCCCATAGAAGACACCTCACTCTTCCTGAGGATTTGACCTTTTGCTTGAATTGATTTAGTCTTGATTTTCCTTGTGGTGCTGAGGCTGAACTTGGTGGGTTAGTGGTACCTGAGTTCAAATCCAGTCTCTGACACTTATTAACTGGATGACCCTGGGTAAGTCACTTAACCATCTTTTGCCTAGTGTCCTCATCTGTAAAATGCACTGGAGAAGGAAATGGCAAACCACTCCATTATCTTTGCCAAGAAAACTCCTAACCCAATGGGCTCACAAAGAGTTGGATACGACTGAACAAAGACAACCCATGTTTGGTTCTACCCAGAAAATTGATAACCAGAGCATGTCCAGCACTTAGTTGGTATGTACAAGGTGTTTAATAGATGCTTATTGACTGATACCTTCTTCTTAACCTGAGTTTTCTTGGGGGAAGCATAGTTTCTAGGCTTCCCTTTATATCTTTTATCCACCAATTAAAGATCTTACCTAAACCTTGGCAAGTGGTCAAAGAATATTTCTATTCAAAATGGTAATCACAGTATTTAGAGTAGAAAGAAAACTTAGAAGTCATTTTAAAAATGAGAAAACTGACCTAGGGAGGCTAAAAGACCTTGCAAGCTCAGGAATCTCTTAATTGAAGGTTCATGTGTAAATTTTGGTAGTTGACTGGTTTCTCTGGTTCAAGGAAATTTTTATATTAGTCATACATATTTGCATGAAATCTCTTGTCCTCAAAGGCTATATATTTTTAAAAAATCAGATAGTGTTCATAAAAATGGAAAAGTGCTAAATAAATGTATAGCTGTACTGTATTTTAAATCATTTATAGCATCTCAGAGTTGAAAGAGACCTCAGAGGCCATCTGGTCTAACCCATACCGGAACAAATGTCTCCTCTGCTACAGCCTGCCAAATGGTTGTCTAGCTTTTTAGTTGAAGAAACCTAACAAAGTGGGAAACCCATTATCTCCCAAGGCAGTCCATTCTACTCTGAATAGTATTATTTATTGGGAAGTTTTTTTCCCCTTACAGTTTCAACAATAAAATAAGTACATCATCTGGTTGATGTGTGTGTTCCCTTCAATGATGCAGACACCTTCCCATCCCATCCATTCTTGCCTATCCTGTAGAATTTGTCCATGTTTTCCAACAAGTTTGCCACCATTTGGTCTGCCTAATGAAGGGGGATGCATGGCTTCCTCCTTTATTTCTGACATTACAATGGGCTATCCATTATACTGAATGTCATTTTGTTTATTTTCTTTGTTTCAAAGGTTTCTGGGATCAAAGAATTCATCATCAAGTGAACACCCAATTGGTGATGAATCTCTTCATGCTTTGCTCATTGGTCCTTGGAAAAAAGTACCCATTCTGTTGTTATGGCTTGTACTCTTCTGGGATAGTTGCTATAACCTTCAGGGACTCAAGGTTAACGCCATGCTATTATGAGACATTTTAGAAGAATGTGTAAGTTTTCCTTATATAAATCTTAAATTTCCCTTTGTGAAACTTCTACCCATTGTTCCTAGTTTTGGCCATTAGGGCCAACCAGAATATGGCTGACTAATGACCCTTTTACTTCATATCGCCTTAGATACTATAAGGCAGCTACAGTGTTCTCTCTGTGACTTCTCTTTTCTTTTTTTATTTTAATTAATTTATTTTTAGTAGAGAATATTCAGTTCCATAAGCTTTGAGTTTTAAATTTTCTTCCCCTCCTTATGCATACCCCTCCCCAAGACTGCATGTAATCTGATATAGGCTCTACATATACATTCATATTAAACATATTTTCATATTACTCATAGGAAGAATTATAATCAATGGAATGAACCGTGAGAAAAAAGAAACAAAAGAGAGAGAGCAAATAGTATGTTTCAATTTGCATTCAGACTCCATAGTTCTTTCTCTGGATATGGATAGCATTTTTCCATCATGGCGGCTCCTCTTCTTTAGAGGAAACATCTCCTGCTCCTTCATCTGATGTTGGTATGATCTCAAGGCTCTTGACCACACAGATTCTTTTTAGTCTTTTTATCTTTGTCAATGTTTTTAAAAAAATTCTTAGACATCAAAAAATATGCTGCAGAACACACAAAGAGGATTCTGTATGAAACTATAAATCTCCATTTCATAATCCTTGATTTGAAAAAAGTATATGATTAAATTCTACACTTTATTTTCAAAACTGCTTATCTTGTGTGTTCCTCCTCTTTTCTTCTGTGTATTAAAAAAAACAAACCAAAACTGTTCCAGTGGCCATTCTTTTTCTTAGCAACATAATCATTAACCCTCCTAATGGAACCCTCCCCTTCCCCAATTAAAAACTGAGAGGAAAAAAAAACCCTTCTTAAAAATAAAGAGTCAAGTACAAGTACCCCATGGTTGTGTGAACAAAAGTATGTTTTTGTATTTTGTGTCAATCTCCTTTTTGTCAGGAGGTAGATAACATGTGTCCATCCTAGGTCCTCTAGGGATGTGATTGGTTATAACATTGATAAGAGTCTTAAGTCTTTCAAAATAGTTTTTCATTACAATGTTGTTCTCTTTGTATAAATTGTTTTATTTCTTTTACCTTGTTTCAGTTTATACTACTCAGAATTCTCTGAAATACTCTCTTTTGTCTTTTCTTATTGTGTACTAAAATTCTAATCCATTCACAGAACACAATTTATTCAGCTATTTATTTCCCAGTTGTCTAAGAGGCCATATAAGCCATATGCTACTTTTATTTTTTCCCTCTTCAGCATCAAGAACTTTGTTTTTCTTTCGATTATTTAATTTTGGTATTACATTTCCTGGTTGGAGAAGCTACGACTCAGAGGATAAAGTATAGGGCCTGGAGGCAGAAAGATCTGAGTTCAAATTTGGCCTTAAGACACTTACTAGCTGGGTGACCTTAGCTACCAGTTCCCTGTTAATGAGACTTACTTCTAGAAGATAATTTTTTTTTCAAATTCCTTTAATATTAGAAGGATGAAATAATCATTAAGACATGTTAAGAATCTGTTAATTGTTCTGCCCATTAGGTATCTGCCAAGTGGAAGGCATGGTCCCTGTCCTTAAAAGTTTACACACTAAAAGGAGGATGAAGTAATTGTGAATGTATATATGTGCGTGCATTTATATATACACATCTACATCTACATATTTATATGTACACATACAAGTAAGTATGATGCAAAGTAGATTATAATAGGACCAAAGAAAAGACGCAGATAAAGTTGAAAAATTTTAAGAATGACAGATTATGTCTTTGTCTCTCACTCAGGACCTCGAACTTAGTAGGTGATCAATATATATTTTTTTGAATGAATGAATGAGGTAGCTGGTCCCCAGTCTAGCCTACAAAAGCCTTTCTGATCTATAAGGTTGCTGTCATTGAACAGCTTAGCTGGGATTCTATTAGAGAACCCATGTGCTGCTTATTTTTATTTTTGAATTGTAATATTTTATTTTTTCCCAATTACATGTAAAAACAATTTTAAACCTTTGTTTTTTACAATTTGACCAATTGCTTCTTACTGTGTTTGTATTTTAGTAGCCCTAAATATAGTTGAAACCATCCTAAGAACTTCTAACACTGATCTGTACGGAAAAAACTTATTGGAGATCTGTTGTACAACTTGGGATGTATGTATATGTGTGAGGGAAGGGTGCATAGGTGATATGAAGTGACGCATGGCATCAACCATACCCTAAGCTTCAACTTGGACAATGTTACCAAGTCTATGTCTAAACCATTGCTCTCCAGTTCAAGCCAAGACTGTTCTTTATACTTCCCCTGTGGCACAGGAGGTAATCCAGCTAGACTTGACAACTTTGGATATTTCTGGCCCTAAAGTCTTTAAATTCTTATTATTGAAGTATCAATTACATTTTCTGATTTGTTACTACTGTTGTCTGGGACAAAGGTTCATATCGCATAAAGGAGGCTTTTTATTCTGAAATTTGGGCAGGAAAGCTTCAGTGAAAAATTCACTTTGCTCGTACAACATTAAATAAGTCTCACGTGCATAACAAGACCAAGAATGCCATGCATTTGGAAGCAGCATTTCTATCTGCAAAAGCAATAGAGTTGTTACGTTAGGGACTTCCTCTTCTCATATTTGGTACAGTCATAGGACACTCCAAGGGGGAGCATATTTCAAGCTACTTAACAACACTATTAAACTTTCATTCACTGGATTCTTTCCTCAAGTCAAACCATGTGTCTGAAACACCCTCAGGGCCCCATCTTACAAACCCTCAGACTCAAAATAGAGCTGCACAGTTTGTTCTGGTCCCTCATTTTAAACCAACAGAAAGATACTGGAATATATTCTCTAGACCCCACTAACCATCACAAAGCAGAAACTGAAGGGTAGGTGTGAAAGAGGAAATTTAAAAGAATGAATAAGTCCATGAATTATGACTGAGTCCTGTGGCTCTGGCTTCCAAAGATTCCCTGTTAGAAGACAGAGACCTTGCCCCCATTTCCATGTCACACATAAAGGTCCCTGTGGGTCATATTAGAAAACTGCATATTAGTATTATCCGTTTTATTGTATTTTTATTTTTAAAAATATTTCCCAATTATAATTTTATCTAGGTCAGATATTTCTGTCCCAAGTCACCACCTCACCTTGATCCTGACATTACTATCCTCATTCTCCTTAATTTTAACAGATAAGGAAACTGAGGCAAATAGGATTAAGTGACTTGCTCAGGGTTACACAACTAGGAAGTGTCTGAGGCCAGATTTGAACTCATGAAGATAAGTCTTTCTCACTAACCCTGTCACTCTAGATAGCTGATAGCTAGCTGCTGATATGGACTAGTTCCCTACTGGTGGGGATTCTTGTCTGTTGCTTCAAAATCTATCTTTTGTCCACTCTCAACTGACTCGAGGCATCCCTAGTTCTTCTTAGGAACACAGTTCTACAGCTAGAAGGAACCCAGGAAGCCATTTAGTTCACCCTTCTCTTTAATTCATTTTATAGCTGAGGAAACTCAGACCAAGAGAGGTTGGACTTTCCCAAGGTCACTCAGATAACAAACAAGCAGCAGAGAGAGAGAGGATTTGCATCCAGGTCCTCTGACTCTAAATTCAATGTTCTTTTTACTTTACCTTGCTGTCTTCCTTCTATGAGAGCCAGGCCAGGACTTCCTTCTCAAAAGTCTAGCAAGAGGAAACCATTGCCCTCAGTCCACAGGGGCTGGGGTTGCCCCCTTGTCCTATACCCAGCTATTTTGGTTTGTGGACTGGGTTTCAGTGCTGGGAAAAACTGACCTCTATTTTTTTCTTTTTTTGAGGAAATCAGGGTTAAGTGACTTACCCAGGATCACACAGCTTGTAAGTTGGCTGAGGCTGGATTTGAATTCAGGTCCTCCTGACTCCAGGGCTGGTGTTCAATCCATTGCATCCTAGCTGCTCCTTGAACTCAGTCATATTCCTCAACAAATCTTTCTCCCCCCCACCCCCATTAGGGATGATGCTAATTATAGTAAAAATTATGGCTCAAATCTGGGGTTTCCTTCAAAAGAGGGACATTATTAAAAATGTCATTCAGTATAAAATAGGAATCACATATGGGATAGATAATTCATTCCTATATAGAAAGACATGCTAAGTATGGAAGAAACACAGTACAAATTAAGAGGATTCAATAATTCACCCTTAAAGGATGAGTTGGAAAGTTAATATTTAAGCCATATCAGAATGTTAAACAGTTTTATAAAACTTCCAGTCAGGCAGTTTACATTTCATCTTGCCTGGGCACTGTCCAAACAGCACTTGCTACATGCTACTAGTGAAATCCAGGCCAAGCTGGGGACAGTTCTCTGATCTGTGACCATTCACTCCAATACGGGAACTTCCTCTACTGTGAGCCATTCTTGCTTCAGGGACACAGAAACTGCCAGTCTCAGGACTCCCACACTTATTATTCCATTATTTATTTTTTATTATGTACTATGTGTCAGGCACTGTACAAAACTCTGGGGCTAAAAATGAGGCAACACATAGTCCTTGCTTTCAAGGAATTTACAATCTAAAGGAGGAGAGAACATGCAAACAAAGCAAGCAGGAAATAATTAAGAGAGAAAGGCTTGGAATTAAGAGGGCTTGGGGAAGGCTTACTGTAGAAGGTGGGTGGGACTGGAAGCCAGAGAAGTCAACAGTCTGGAGCAGAGGAAGAAGAGGGTCCCAGACATGGAGGACAGTCATAGAGAATGCCCTGAGCCTAGAGATGGAGTGTCTTGTTCATGGAACAGGCCAGTGTCACAAACATAGGTTATGAAGAGCTTTGAAAGCCAATGAAATGCAGCCAAGATTAGGAGGGAAGTAGAAAACTGGGAAAGAAATTTTGCAACAAGTATGTGATAAAGCCCTCATTTCTTTCTTTTTTTTTTTTTTATTATTTTTTAATGTTTAACAATCACTGCCATACAATTGAGATTTTATCCCCCCCACACCTACCCCCCACTACCCCCCTCCCTCCCCACGACTGAATACAATTCTGTATAGATTCTACATATACTTTCCTATTGAGTATATTTTCACTATAGTCATGCTATGTAGTCAGACTAAAATAAATGAAAGAAATCATATAACAAATCAGAACATGATACACAAACACATACACATACACAAACATGATCTGCTACATTTTGTGAGTGACTTCCATATTTCTTTCTCTGAGTGTGGAAGGCATTTTGCCTTGAGAACCACCTTTGGGATTTTTTTTTTTATAAGAAGTTTTTGCGTTATTACAAAATTCCAAGTCTACCAGAAAAAACTCTCGCACACTATGGTCGTTGCTGTGCACAAAGTTCTCCTGGTTCTGCTCCTTTCACTCAGCATCAGGTCATATAAGTCCTTCCAGGCCTCTCTGAAGTCTTCTTGTTCATCATTTCAAAAGCCCTCATTTCTAAAATATATAGAGAACTGAGTCAAATTTATAAGACTACAAGTCATTCCCCAGTTGATAAATGGTCAAAGGATATGAACAGGCAGTTTTCAGAGGAAGAAATTAAAGCTATTTATAGTCATATGAAAAAATGCTCTAAATGACTATTGATTAGAGAGATGCAAATCAAAACAACTCTGAGGTACTACATCACACCTATCAGATTGGCTAACATGACAAAACAGGAAGATGATAAATGTTGGAGAAGATGTGGGAGAGTTGGAATACTAATTCGTTGTGGGTGGAACTGTGAGCTGATCCAACCATTCTGAAGAAAAATTTGAAACTATGCCCAAAAATATGCATACCCTTTGACCCAGCAATATTGCTTCTAGGACTGTATCCCAAAGAGATCATAAAAATGGGGAAGGGTCCCACATGTACAAAAATATTTATAGCAGCTCTCTTTGTGGTGGCCAAAAACCATCAACTGGGGAATGGCTGAACAAGTTGTGGTATATGAATGTAATGGAATACTATTGTGCTGTAAGAAATGATGAACAGGAAAACTTCAGAGAGGCCTGGAAGGACTTATATGAACTGATGCTGAGTGAAAGGAGCAGAACCAGGAGAACTTTGTACACAGCAACAACTACAATGTGCAAGGAATTTTTCTGGTAGACTTAGTCCTTCACAACAATGCAAGGATCTAAAAAATTCCCAATGGACTCTGGAGGCAAAATGCCTTCCACACTCAGAGAAAGAACTATGGAATTGGATTGCAGAATGAAACAGACAATTTTCTCTTGTATTATGTTTTGTTTTGTTTTATGGTCTCTCCCATTCATTTTAATATTTGGAAGTGATTGTAGAAAACTGAAAACAAATAAAGTAATTTAAAATTAAAAAAAAAGAAAGCCAACGGAACATTTTGTATTTGCTTCCTGAGGGCAATAAGGAGCCACTGGAGATTATTGAGTAGAGGGTCATTATGACATGCTCAGATCTGTGTTTTAGGAAAACCACAGTGGTGACTGGATGGTGTCCACTTTGTTGTAAGAAAATTTAAGAGGCAGGGACTTCCAAAGACCCTTGTATAAGCTCATTTAGTTGTAGCCCTCAGGCTTTAGGTGCCACATGTGTGACTTGAGACACACAGATACTCAGAGATAGAAAAAGAGAGAAAGAGAGACAGAAAGAGAGAGAGGAAGAAAGAGAGAGGAAGAGGGAGAGAGAGAGGAGGGAGAGAGAGAGAGAGAAAGAGAGAGAGAGAGAGATGCTTTATTTTATTTATCCTTCTTCAACCCTCACTGGAGAGCCTTGCCACCTGGGCAGACAGATAGACAGATAAACCAATCTGGAAGCTATTTCTTCTTTTAACAGAAGCTGGACTCGACCTCATTGCTATTGTTATGGGATGAGAAAGACATAGGATTCACTTCAAGTTTGCTATGTCATTCTAAGATGGCAAGTCCTTTCAGTAGTGGTCTATCACAGGGCCAGAGGGAGACAGAAAATTCTTCCTCCCCTAAAACTCAAACGATGAGTAACAAGTTTTGAAGTCTCAGTTTTACAGGGGATCTCTAGATTAAGGCTTCTTTCCATTGCCCTTAGAGACTCATTCAGATTTATTAATTTAACATATGTTGTTTTATCCCAACTCCACACTATTTAGGGTTTAGGGGCAACCCCAAGGGGATCAGTGAGTATCTTTTCTAAAGCTGTAACTCACAAATCCCTACCAGTATGGTTGTTTCCATGATCATCTATTAATGTCAGTCAGACTTAATTAGCTTTTAATAAGATGATGCTGTTAAAGTGCTGCACTTAAAGTGTCAACAAATTTGGAAAACTCAGCACTGGCCACTGGATTGGAAAAGATCAGTTTACATCCCAATTATAAAGAAGGGCAATACAAACGAATATTCAAATTACCAAACAATTGTGGTCACTTCACATGCTAGCAAGTTTACACTTAAGATTCTGCAAGGGAGGCTTCAGCAATATGTGAATCTAGAATTACCAGAACAGGTGGGTTTTCCAAGAAGCAGAGGAACTAGAGACCAAATTGCCAGTGATAATGTTTAATATAAAATTTTGGAATAATCTCTTTGTTCTCTCTGAAGCAAACTCAGAGAATGCCTCTTCCTATGTCAGCAAAAGCCAGCCAAGGCTGACTCTACATTTCTTAGGAGACCTTTAACCTAAGACACTATCTTGAATAATGGGACTTTCCTTTATATCTTATTATCTATAGACACATACTACGTTATGGCATATTAATGGTAAAGAAAATATAGACATCTTAGGTCGTAATTTCAATTGAAACTTTGTTTACCCTTTCCTGTGTCAGCTATTTCGAGTACCTGTTTAGGACAGGAAGCCTGGTGGGATTTTCTTATTGTATGTCACAGAGACATATGTTTACACAGCCTGGAATCGCAAGGCCCAACTGACATTGCTTTGTTAATTGTCTTGTCTTACTAAATTTATGATTTGTTCAACTAGGAGAGTTCCTTTCTCACGGCAAAATGTATATAAGCCAGAAGATTTCTGCACTGGGTAGCCAGAATATTTCTGGCTCCATAATGCATTACGTTACCATTGTCTTTAATAGGGAATTGATTAATGAATTAATTAAATCATAAAATGTATGCATTTAGCCTGTTGCCTTTTCTTAACCAAGTTTTCAGGTCAACACCAGCATTCCTTGGATTATGGAAAAAAACAAGGGAGTTCTAGAAAAACATCTATTTCTGCTTCATTGACTACATTAAAGCCTTTAACTGTGTGGATCACAACAAAATGTGGCAAGACTCAAAGAGATGGGAGTACCGAATCATCTTATTTGTCTTCTGAAAAACCTGTACTTGGATCAAGAAGTAACAGAATCAAACATGGAACAACTGATTGGTTTAAGATTGCAAAAGGAATACAACAAGGCTGTATATTGTCATCTTATTTATTTAATTTATATGTAAAGTACATTATGTGAAATGCCAGGCTGGATGAATCAAAAACCAGAATTAAAGTTGCTGATACCACTCTGATGGCAGAAAGTGAAGAGGAATTAAGAAGGCTCTTGAGGAGAGTGAAAGAGGAGTGTAAAAGCTGGCTTGAAGCTTATTATTAAAAAAAAAAAAGTAAGATCATGGCAACTAGTCTCATCACTTCCTGGCAAATAGAGGGAGAAGAAAAAATGGAAACAGTGCCAAATTTTATATTCTTGGGCTTAAAGATCACTGCAGACAGTAACTGCAGCCATGAAATTAAAAGATGCATGCTTCTTGGAAGGAAAGCTGTGGCAAATCTGGACAGCATACTACAAAGCAGAGACATTGCCTTGCCGACAAATATTGTCAAAGTTATGGTTTTTCCAGTTAGCAGTGTATGGCCATGAGAGTTGGAATATAACCTGAGTGTCACAGAATCAATGCTTTTGAGTTGTGGTGATGGAGAAGACTTTTGAAAGTCCCTTGAATAGTGAAGAGATCAAATCAGTCAATACTTAAATTAATTCAAGCTATTCACTGTAAGGTCAAATACTGAAACTGAAGCTTAAATACTTTGACCACATAATGAGAAGGGAGGATGCGTTGGAAAAAACTCCGATATTGAGAAAGAGTGAAGGAAAAGGGGAAGAGTGAAAGTAGAGGCTGAGATGAATAGCATCATGGAAACAAAGAACATGAACTTGGACTTTGGGAGATAGTGGAGGATAAAGAAGTTGGACATGACTGAAAAACAAAGAGGTATTTACTGAGGTGGGCAGCCAGGTAGTGCAGAAGATAGAGCTTGGAGTCAGGAAGACTCATCTTCTTGAGTTCAAATCCAGCCTCAGACACTTACTAGTTGTGTGACCCTGGACAAGCCACTTAACCCTATTTGCCTGAGTTCCTCATCTGTAAAATGGGCTGGAGAAGGAAATGGCAAACCACTCCATTATCTCTGCTAAGAAAACCCCAAATGGGGTCATCAGGAATCAGACACATTTGAAATGAC
Source organism: Notamacropus eugenii (assembly GCF_028372415.1). Classification (NCBI taxonomy): domain Eukaryota; kingdom Metazoa; phylum Chordata; class Mammalia; order Diprotodontia; family Macropodidae; genus Notamacropus; species Notamacropus eugenii. The sequence continues at coordinate 198,916,403 of NC_092876.1, read as the reverse complement.
TCAACAAGAATTTACTGAAGTGATGTAGTAACAACAAAGTCTCCCTCTGAAACACTCTCCCAAACCCAAATAACAGAGCCCCGGGGAAAATGGGCTGAGGCTTAAAGAGCACACCTGGCCAAGGAATAACTCACACCTCTTGCCAATCCTTTTTATGGAGTCTTCAGGGTGTTTCCCTTAGGAATGGTGGAGTTTATCTGCTGTCTCCTTGTGGAACTCTGACTGTGCCTTTCCTCTAGATGCCATCAGGTGATGCTGCTGAGGCACTAAGAAGTTCTGGAGTTGGGAAACAGAGGGTTCAAATCTAACTTCACATTTATGACATTGGGATCCTGGGCAAGTCACTTAACCTTTCTCAGACTCAGTTTCTGAGTTTGTACAACAGCGATAGAGATAAAGATAATAATGACAATTCCCTCTCAGAGTTGTTGTGACATACAAGATGAGAGAAGGTATGTAAACTGCTTTGCAAACCCTAAAGCAATATATAAATTCAAGCTATATTAGAAAAGGTCGCTCTTCACCCAAATTTGTGAACAGTGAAACGGAGAGACTTTAATATACTTCTCATTTCACTTCCCTATTCCGAAGGAAACTATTGTGATCAGCTCCTAAATTATTAATGCCCTGGGGTCCTAACTTCATTAGTGCTAGCGCAGACTCAAAACTCAGGATTCTTTCTCCAGAACCTGAGTTAAATATTTTCTTTCTTTTCTGTAGAGGTGAAAATAGTTTTCAAAATTATTTTTCTTCAAACAAGTGTATCTGTCTCCATTAAGCTGCTTATAGAGGCAGCTTGGATGGTAGAAATGGTGCTGGATTTGGAGTTGGAGGACACGGGTTTGACTCCTGACTTAGCTGCTTACTGCTTGCTTGATTCAGTTTCCTGATCTGCAAAATGAAGGGTTTGGAGTAGATGACAGACCCTTCCATCTCTGAATGAGTAAGCAGCCAGTGATTTCAAATCCTCTGACAAACTTTTCTGAACTTAAATAGAAGAGAATCTGCTTCCACATTCCCTTCTAATTCAGAGTTTTCCCAAAATTTCAAGTATCTCTTATTTGTTTTCACCCTTATTACCTCATGTCTTTCTTAAGAATTTAGAAATTTGCTTTTGAAATAAAGGTTGATTTTCTTCTAGAATTCTGAAACTTTTTTTCAAGGTTGCATGTTGGGGGAAGGAATAATTAGAAATTATTTAAGATCTTAAAAATTATCATTAATATGTATGTTTATCCTGTCTGAAATAATGAATTATTATTAATAAAAATCTACCTTTGTTCTTTGGGAGACTCAGTTGCCTTGAATCCCAGATAATTTGGTTAGCTGGACAAAACAACGAATTATGGAGCAGTAACAAACAATGTGTGCCAATTTTTTTTTAAAATAGCAATTGAAATGCTTTGCTAGGTAAGTTATCTCTTTTGATCCTCATTACCATCTTTTAAAGGTAGGTACCACCTTTCTTTACTTACTATCTTAAGTACTACAGGTACCTAAGTATAGGTACAGGGTACGATAGGTACCTAAGTACAGGTACTACAGGTAGGTACCACCTTTCTTTACTTATTGCCTTAGGTACTACAGATACCTAAGTACAGGTACAGCTACTACAAGTAGGTACCACCTTTCTTACTACCTGAAGTACCACAGATACCTAAGTACAGGTACAGGGTACTACAGGTACCTAAGTACAGGTACAGGTACTACAGGTAGGTACTACCTTACTTTACTTACTACCTTAGCTACTACAGCTATTATCTTCATTTTAGAGAAAGAGGCAGCTCAGTGGATAGATGGCTGGGCCTGGAGTCAGGAAGACCTGAGTTCAGACACTTACTAGCTGTGTGATCTTAGGCAAGTCCCTTAGCCTCTGTTCGTTTTAATCTGCTGGAGAAAGAAATGGCAAGCCACTCCAGTATCTTTACCAAGAAAATCCCATGGACAGCACTGGTGTGTTATGGTCCCAAAGAGTTGGACACAACTGGATAACAACAATCACTTTGTCAGGTGACCTCCTTCATGCGATTTTTGATCCCTTCCCCCACAAATTTTCAGTGCTCTTCCCCTTTAATTTCCTTTTAGTAAACCTAGGTATGTACTTGTTACATATCCCCATGAGTACTCATTTCAACAAACATTAACTGCCTACTTAATATATATCCAGAGTGTAATGGGTGCCAAGAATACATCCAGCTGTGGGATCTAGGTTGTACTCGTTTGTTGTATTGCCCCTTTCTGTAACTGAAAATGCACAGCTGCCAATAGAGGAGAGAGTGGAGGCTTTCAGAGACAACTACCCTGTTTGTTATACAACTAATGATCAGGTGTGGCCATTATCTTTTAGGCAAAACACAACTTGGCAGCTAGGTGGCGTCATAGTGCACAGAGCACTGGGCCAGTCGAGATGACCTGTGTTCAAATGTAACTTCAGATATTCACTAGCTGTATGACTCTGGGCAAGTCACTTTACCTCTGCCTTATCTGTAAAAAAGGGGAAAGTAATACAGGGTTGTTGAGAGGATCAAATGAGATAATATTGGTAAAATACTTAGCACAGTGCCTGGCACATGATAATCTACAAATTTGTTGTGTTATGTTGTTATGTTACATTATATTCAATTACAATATATTACAATATACAGTATTACATATCATATGCCATTTATTATATCATCATTATCATTGTCAACATCATTATTACAATAAAGTGACTGAAGCAGGTCTGATGCAAGAACCTGAATGTTACAGTACTGGAACCAAGGACAAAACTTCTTGGGTTCAGATCAGTGTCAGGGTGTCAGTTTTTATAAATGACACAATTGGAATTCAAATTGCAAAATCCATGAGCCAGGAAAACAGGATTAGTCTACTGCTGAGCTCCAGACGATGAAAGGGAGCAAAACTTCTGCATCATGATCACGATGTACAGCGTGGTCTGGCCTGTTAAAAGCAGCTGGCCCTTTCTGCACAAAACAAAACAAAAAACCTGAAGGAAGCTTGACAACAGAAACTTGAGCCCTCATTTATAACTGACTGGCTACGCTTCACTAGCCTAACGTATCTGTAATCTCTCTGTGCCAGCTGCAGGCACTCCTAGGCCTTTCAAAGCCTCCAGATGCAACATTTCTATCTGGGGGGCCCGTAGTTCCAGATCGACTTCTGGCCCTGTCCCTGGACCCTTCCCCCATGCAAATACTTTCCTTAGGCTTAAAGTCACTCCTTTGCCCCCTGTAAATTGGTCTGGGTTGAATAGAGTGATGCAGACCCATCTCACCTCCCCCAGGGTTAGAATTGCAGAAGTTAAAGCCTGGCAGTTACACCAGTTACTTATCTATTCTTTTCAGTTCACCCGGGTGCCTGCTTATTCCGGGGTCCTTTGCACCCCAGAGCACCTGTGCTCTGTTCTGTTAGTGGCTGTTGGGGCAAAGGTTCCCTGTTAGGTCGCTGCTGAGGCGCCCCTTCTGCACAAGCAGGCAGCAGCTAGAGAAATGACTTGGTATCCTCAAACATTTGTCTGCCACTTTATTATGTCATTTAATAGAGTGAGTTAGTAAGGCTTTATGTTTGATTGATTGCTTTAAAGTATGACCTTCTTGGAAACACCCTAAGCCAGAGAATTTCCTATCAAAAATGAACCAGATCTAACAGAGTTACAGGACCTCGTCTTGGCCAATCTAAACCTGACATTTAGTTGAGGGTAAAGGTGATCTTCGTCATCCTGTCTTCCATCTCCATCCATGCCTTTGCTCAAGCAGTCCTTTGCACTGGGAATGTTTACCTTCGTAACGTCTACCTACTAGAGATCCTGGTGCCTTTCAAGGCTTGGCTCAAGAGAACTTTCTTAATTCTACCAGTTGTGGTTGCTCAACTCTGTCTAACTTCACAATCCCTTGTGGGTTTTCTTGACAAAGACGCTGGAAAGGTTTGCCATTTCTTTCTCCAGCTCATTTGACTGATGAGTTAAGTGACTTGCTCAAGGTCACACAGATGGTAAGAGCCTCCTGAGGCGAGATCTGAACTCACAAAGAATGAGTCTTCCTGACTCCAGGCCTGGCACTCTTTCCACTGTGCCACCCAGCTGCCTAATTATACTTGTAGTCATACTCAATTATGCTAAGATATACTAAGTACTAAATTATACTTAGTTGCACTAAATAATCATTACTATTAGTAATCTCTTTGTTTTCGTATATATATCCTGGATTTAATTATCTATGAAAACATTCTGTCTCTCCTTTCTCCCGACCTCCTTAGAATGTAAGCTGCTTCAGAACCGGAACTGACTAACTTTTCTATTTGTAATCTAGTAACACTCTACACGTGGTAGTTGCTTAATAAATGAACATTGATTGTTTGGGGATACTACATTGTGTGCAGGACAATCTGGAAGGGAGAAGTGATGAAATTGACAGAGCTTTGTGCTGAGATTAAGACCTGGGATCCCAGCCTGGACTTCATCAATAGCTCATCTCCATTACCTTGGTTAAGTAATTTCATCTCTTGGCCTCCATTTTCCCATATGTAAAATAGGGAAAGTTAGATGATCTTTAAGGTGTCCTACAGTTTTGATAGTCTGTGAAATCTCTGAATTCACTTGCTAGCCTAGAAACCACTTCCCTCCTCTCCAGATGTCTTGAAGAACACTAGGGGGAATAGTGTAAGAGATTCTGAGGTCATTGTCCAGCTATCAAATAGGTTTATTTTTTCCCCATAGGTACGTCTAAGACTGGAACAGCCAAAAGAGCGAAAGGTCCAGCAAGGTGATGAGCTCCTACTCTGCAGTGAGATTTAGTATAGGGCATAGGTGAGAGCTATCCTGGAGATAGCAGGTTAGAGAATAGAACTGACCCAGTCATAGGACCTTGACCCAAAAGGCTAGAAAGGTATTCACTTCCAAGCTGTGGTGATTGAGAATAACATGGTTTACAGCAATGTAGGAGGAGCTAGTGCTTTGGAAAGATCTAAGAGAGTCAATGGGGCAGTTAGGTGGCCCAGTGGATAGAGTGCCAGGTCTAGACAGGATGCTTAAGAGCTGTGCGACCTTAGGCAAGTCACTTAACTCTGCCTCAACTTCTTCATCTGTAAAATGACCTGGAGAAAAGAATGGTAAACCACTAAAGTATCTTCATCAAGAAAACCCCAAATGGGGTCATGAAGAGTCAGACACAATTGAAAAAATGACTGATCCCAACAAATCTCCAAGCTCCCAACACACCATTATGCTTGATGCTACGGCTCAGTTGAATGGGGAAATGTTAGGGCTAGCATCGGCAAGGAGAAGACCTTGATGCTTAGGCTATGGATAAGCTAAGTGCATAAATAAGCATAAGTACATAATAAGTATGATACAAGGAAAGGTGGCAAAGGCAGAAGGGAATGAAGCATTTTTACGATGTGGGGAGGCGCTGTGTTAAGCAATATTATCGGATTTGATACTCACAACAACCCTGGGAGGTGAGTGCCATTATTATCCTCACCTTACAGTTGAAGAAAATGAGGCAGACAGACAGAGGTTAGGTGCCTTGCCCAGAATCACACAGCTAGTGAATGTTAGAGGCCACATTTGAACTCTGGTCTCGACTCTAACCCTAAGTGCCCTCTGTCCACTGACCCATATAGCTGCTCCTAATAGTGCTAAAATAAATTTGAGGAGGGAGGGGTTACTTTCACCTGGCAGGAGGATCAGGGAAGGCTTCTTGGAGGAGATGGTATATGAACTGGATCTTGAAGGAAGAAAAGGGTTCCACTAGTTGTTGATGCAGAGAACGCATTCCAGGCACTTTTCTCTTGCAGGAAGTGTCAGGGAAAAGCCAGGATATTCTGGTTTTGGCTGGAATGGAGAGTTGTTTAAGGGTAGTAAGGTAAAAAGAGGATATAAAGATAGGTGGGAGTGCTTTAAATGTCAAGTGAAGGAGTTTGCATTTTATCCTATAGGTAATGGGAGTTATGGATGGTTTTTGAGCTGGGGAATGACCTGATCAGACTTGTGCATTAGAAAAATTTCTTTTGGCAGCTGAATGAAGGATGGATTCCAAAGGGGATTGGGGGGGGGGGGGGAAGATTAGAGGCAGGAACGCTAATTAGGGAGGCTATTACCACAGTGAGAGGAAATGAGAATGTGAATTAGGTGGGTGGAAGCACCCTGAGTGGGAAAAGATTTAGTCGGTCTCTTGTGAAAAAGAGACTTTACCACTAATTGGATCTAGGAGAAGAGGGAGAAGAATGTCAAAGAAGGAAATATCTAAGTTCAAAACCTGAGTGCCATTTACTGAAACACGGAAGTCAGAATGGAGTAGGTTTTGTGGGAAATAAAAAAAGTCCAGGTCTAGAAGTGTTAGATTTGAAGTCTGATTTGCCCAAGACATTTCTTGCCTACCTGAAAACCTGTTGGTCTTATAGGATCAATAAATATCCTGGTTTTTTTTCATAACTTTTCATAATCGTATGCAAATATAAAATCTTTCTTATAACTTCAAACATCAGATGTGATTCTATCATTTTGAATTTTTACCTTTTTGTGGTAACCATATTGTAATTATTAAAAGTAATATATTTGGTAACCATATTGCAATAAGTATAATTATAATCACACAAATTTCCGGTGTTTCTGCTACTGGGCACGTTTAACACATTTCTGTACACATTTGTAAATGACTTAATAACATCCTAATTCTGTATGTATTCTAATCCTACGTAACCATGAAAATATTTCTTATTTTAATCAAAGTTTGAAAATACACAATCACATTTCTAACTACATTTCTAAATATCGGAAAATATTTAATTATTCTATATGCTGTGTAGTGATACTTTAAAAACGTGTCATTGTATACATAATGGAAAATGGATTTTACTTTAAAGTAAAGGAATTGCAGAAAAAGCACTAGCAGATTCTAGGTCTGGGTTCTAGATCTCTCTGTGTCCTATTTAGGACTTGTGTAACCTTGAGCAAGTCAGTCCAACTTATTGGATCTCCCTTTACTCATCTGTAAAATGGGACAAACACTTGTCCTAGGCTCTTGATTTCTGTCACCTTTAGAATGAAATAAAAATGTGAATTATGATGGTGCCAAGGAAGAAACACACTCAAAGGGAAAAATATTCTAAATAATACTAAATATCATTTATGTGATTGTTTTTGTTCAGTTGTTTTCAGTCATTTCAGACTCTTTATGACCCTGTTTGGGGTATTCTTGGCAAAGATGCTGGAGTGGTTTGCCATTTCCTCCTCCAACTCATTTTACATATGAGGAAACTGAGGCAAACAGAATTAAGTGACTTTTGGCCAGGGTCACACAGCTGGTAAGTGTCTGAAGCCAGATTTGAACTCAGAAAAATGAGTTTTCCTGACTTCAGGTCTGGTACTCTATCCATTGCAACACCTAGCTATACTAAATACTTATGAGAGGAATATGAGAAAGATGATTTTAATATCTGAAGAGATTAGAAGTCTTGAGAATGTAAGCTATGAAGAAGATCACAGTTCTTTAAGAAAAAGGAGAAAGAGAACCAGGAAGATGGGACACTTTCTCAAAGATAAAAGACAAGTTGAAACAGGGAATGGGAAAGGGAGAGGGGGAGTTCATGCTTAATCATTTTAAAATCTCAGGGAAAAGAAGGAGCAAGGAAACTCTATGAATTAATACTAATTAAGCTGATTAAAGAGAACAATGGGGCCACAGCAAATATCCAGAGAAAAACCCCCCACTAATAATTGGGTTTCTCAGATAGTTTTTGCAAACACACACAGAGGAAGGAAATCAGCCTCCCCCCCACACACCCAAAGGTCTTTGTTTTATTACAAGCTTAAAAAAATAACAAAAACATGAATATTTCCACAAAGAAAAAAACAGAAGTTGTGTGTGAAAGCATGAACATGTATTATATGTGTATTATTTATTTTTAGAAATATATATTAAATTTAACATGGTACTAACAACATTGCCTGGCTTATTTGTGTTCCCTTATGAACTTCTTTTGCTTTCATCTGTATACTTAAAAAAATTTTTAAGGACTTTTTTTAAAAATTGAATTATTTTATTTGTTTTCAGTGTCCAGCAATCACTTCCATATATCTTAGATTTTTTTCCACTCCCTCCCCCTCATTCTGCCCTCCCTCCCCACTCCCTCCCTGAGACGGCGTACAATCTTATATAGCTTCTACATGTACATTCCTATTAAATGCATGTTGTGTAGAAGAATTAAAATGAATGGGAGAAACCATAAAACAAAACAAAACATAATACAAAAGAAAATGGTCTGTTTCTATCTGTGATCCAATTCCACCATTCTTTCTCTGGATGTGGAAGGCGTTTTGCCTCAAGTCTATTGGAAATTTTTTAAGTCCATGCATTTCAATGAAGTACTAAGTCTATCAGAAAAATTCCTTGCACAGAACTTTTTTTGATCTCTGTCATTTCCCCTTTTCACTCCCTCCATGAATCCCTACCCCTACCAAATTAAAAGTCATCATTTGTAACAAAGAAATTTAGTCTAAATTAAATTAAATCCAGAGTTTATGACTGAAAAAATATATATCTCATCCCAAACGTGACCTCTGCCAAGAGGTGGGAAGTGTGCTTTATCATCGGTCGTCTGGAGTCAGGATTGGTAGCTATTGGCATAGCGCCTAAAGTCAGGAAGACCTAAATTCAAATCCTGCCTCAAATACTTACCAGCGCTGTGACCCTGGGCAGTCATTTAGCTTCAGTTTCCTCATCTGTAAAATGAGAATAATAACACAACCTTCCTCTCAGTGTTGTTGTGAGGATCAAATGAGATAATATATAGAAAAGAACTTTACAAATGCTAGTGGTTATCATGATTATAATGGGTCATTGCATTGATCAGAGTTTTAAATGCTTTCAAAGTTGTTTTCATTTATAATGATAGTCATCTACATTGCCCTGGTTCTGCTCACTTTACTTCATATGTGTTCATAAAAGTCTTATTAGGTTTTTCTAAATATCGCACTTTTGCTACTTTTTTTTAACTGCGCAATAATATTCCATTATATTTATATACAATGATTTAAATCAGTCTTTACTTGCTGGGCACTCAACTTTGTGTCCAGTTCTTTTGTACGACAAAATGTGCTGCTGGTCATATTTTTGTTACACGTGGATCCTCTCCTTCTATCTTTGATTATATGGTATAGTTGTAGAATGATTGTGGTATGGTTGGATCAAAAGGAAGCCAGAGTGGAGTGGCTTTTTGGGTATAGTTCTAGACTATATCAGTGTTCCTGTTCTCCCAATTTCTAACAATTGTTATTTCCTATTGTTATTTTTTTGTCACCTTTGCCAATCTGAGAAGTATGAAGTGGAACCTCTTAAGAGGATAAGAGTGTCGATTTAGAGCTGGGAGAGGCCTTGAAATCCATCATATCCAACATCAAGTCCTTTATTTTACAGATGAAGATCTGTATTTTATCCTCACAACAACCCTTGAAGAAAGGTGGTATTATTACTCCCATTTTACACTGGAGGAAACTGAGGCAAACAGAAGTTAAGTGACTTGCCCAAGGTCACACTCCTAATAAGTATCAGAGGCTGAATTTCAGCTCAGTTCTTCTCTCTCTAACCACTTAACCACCAGCTATCTCTCCTACAGAGTTGAAGTGTCTGACCTATGGCTTAGATAGGGTTTGTACCTAGGCCTCCTGATTCTATAGAACTGTGCTACAAATTAGGAAACTCAGGCTCTAGTCCTGGCTCAATCACTAAATACTTGTGTGACCTTGGATAAATCAATTAACTGTTATGGGTTTCAGTTTCTTCATCTGTAAAGTGACAGAGTTGGACCAAATTGTGGGTAGGTTTATAAATATGATTTAGAGGAAAACCTAGACACAAGTCATATCCTGTTTATATTAGGATATTTTCCTAGAGCAACTGTAAGTGACAGTTATGATGAGCCAAACAGAGAAAATGACCCTTTTGGAGTCAGTCAGACGCTTGTAATGAACCAGAAGATGTGAACCTGGAGGCTTAGGGGGCTGTGGTTCATGGATTATGTCTACAACGAAGGAAGGGAGATTGTTCTACGTAAATTTTGTGTGAACAAAATTGAAGTAGTCATGCTTTACCTACTGAGAAAAGAAACAATTTACCACATAATGTGGGCATGGAAATGTATTACTAATTACAGTTCATGTCTGTTCACTAAAGCCAGTCTTGCAGAACTTTGGCCTAGAAACACTTAGTGGTTCCATTGAATTCATCTCAGTAATGTAAGTTTCTTGATGATGTTTCATTGTGGTCCATATATCCTCAACACCTAGCATTGTGGCTGGCACATAATAGATGCTTAATAAACTGCTTTACATATGTTATCTCATTGGGTTCTCACAACAAATCAAATGGAACACCATATATCCTGGAGAGCAGGGCTTTCATTTTTTTTTTTTTGAGAGAGGGGCTTTTCTATCCCCATCACCTAACAAAGTGCCTGGCACATAGTAGGTACTTATAAATTCTAGTTAACTGAGTATTGATTTCTATGGTACTTTGTAGATGTTAAAGTGCCATATAAATGCCAGTTATTATTATTAATAGCAAGGATTATTAATACAGACTTCAAAAGATAGTAGAGGATAGAAGCGCCTGGCGTGCTGTGGTCCATGGGGTCACACAGAGTCAGACATGACTGACCAACAACAGATTTTAAAGTAGGTGCTACTATTATCCCCATTTTACAGATGAGGACTGAGACAAACAGAGATTTGTGGACTTATCTAGAGTCTCACAGCTAATAAATATTAGAGGCAGAATTTGAATTCAGTTTTTCCTGACTTGAAATCCAAAGCTACCTGGTTTTACCTAGCTATTTCTATTAGTTGTAGTAATAAGTCCTATTTTTAATCTTTATCAAAGCATTGAAATATTTCTGAATTCTTATAAGCTTTCAGCAGAAAGCAAACTCTTACAAATTGTACTTAACTGGAGAGACTTTAAGAGTGTACTTGGCAACAGACCATCTTTCCAAAAGTCAGGTTATTATTGTTGTCATATGCAACTCTCTGTGACCTGATTTGGGGTTCTCTTGGCAAAGATACTGGAGTGATTTTCCATTTCTTTCTCCAGCTCATTTTACAGATGAGGAAACTGAGGCAAACAGGGTTAAGTGATTTGCCTTGGGTCACATAGCTAGTAAGTATCTTGAGGTTGGATTTGAACTCAGGTCTTCTTGACTCTAGGCCTAGCACTCTACTGTGCTACTGAGCTGCTTCAATGCCAGGCTAGCTAAGTAGGTTTACTACCTGGGTGCTGACCAGTAGAATATGAATTTTTTGGCTATCCAATCCATGAAACAGATAAAAACATACAGATACAGACACAGACACAGACACACAGACACAGACACAGACACACAGACACACACACACACACACACACACACCCCTTTAGTCCTGTTTGTCCCTCTGCTTTTACAGTGACAACAATGAGCTAATGGAAAAGATGTCACCAGTTTTCAGCATATCTTCAAGCATTAATTTAACAGGTATCAGTTAAACAAGTTAACAGTTAATGAAGACATGTGGGTTTTGTCTAGTGGATATAGTGACATGGTTAGAGTTAGAGCTAATCCTAAAGTTACTACTGATGGAATTGAACCACATTTATATTAAAATTTTCACTCTAAAGGAAATCAAGAAACAGAAAGATGTTGCAAGTAAATGGTTTTCCTTAGAGAAACAATCACAGGAGTTGGTTTTATCATGTACCTAAAGGCAACCAGCAACATCATTTCATGGGAATCTTGTGCTTATGATGTGTAAATAGACTGAGCGATGTGAAGATAACTGGTGCTTATGTACAGAATATATATTACATATATGCATATATATAATATATATTGAAGAAGTAGGGAGATTCTTTGAAAGCTTGACAAGATCGTCTAAATGAGTGATGTTATTGTGAACTGATCTAAACATTTTTGGAGAGCAGTTTGGAACTACTCCTAAAGAGCAACCAAACTGTGTATACCCTTTGACACAGCAATACCACAACTAGGTCTACATCTCAAAGATGTAAAAAAAGGAAAAGCACTTATTTGTGCAAAAATATTCATAGCAGCTCTTTTTGTAGTGGCTAAGAATTGGTGAAGGGATGCCCATCAACTGGGGAATGGCTGACCAAGCTGTGGTATATGATTGTGATGGAATATGATTGTGTTATAAGAAAGGACAAGCAGGATGATTTCAGAACAACCTGGAAAGACTTACATGCACTGATGCAAAGTGAAGTGAACAGAACCAGGAGAATGTTGCGTACAATAACAGCAATTATGTATGATAAATTGTGAACGACTTAGCTATTTTCAGAAATATAATGACCTAAGTCAATGCCACAGGACTAGTGATGATGCATACTATCCACCTCCAAAGAAAGGATTGATATTGTTTGAATTCAGATTGAAGCATGCTATTTTTCACTTTCTTTCATTTTTTCTCTGAGTCTTCTTGTACAAAATGACTAATATGGAAATGATTGCACATGTATAACCTATATCTGATTGCTTACCATCTTAGGAAGAGGAGAGAAAAGGAAGGGAGGAAGAGAATTAGGAATTCAAAACTTTGAAAAAACCAAATGTTAAAAATTGTTTTTAACATCTAATTAGGGAAAAATAAAATAAATGCAATACAAAAAAAGTCTGACACGACTGAAATGAATGAACAACAACAGATGCCAAAGGGATGATATAAGATTTAGATAAATCATTTTCCCTACTCTAACGAAACTTATGTGTACTTAGTCATTGCTGTCTTTGCTATCTTCAAATAGAATGCAGTAAAAAGTGATTCTCCAAGTGTTAAAAAATAAAAAGAATGAAAGAAAATGTCATTTAGAAATTAAAAAAAAAATGCTGCCAAAGGTTATAGACAACTCCAAATCTTCATACCTGTATATTATGAACCCTTTCATCAAGAATAGAACTGAAAAACATTGGACATGATGGACATAAAAAAATTATAAAAACATGACAGATTGGGATTTAACTGATAGGAAATGTCTGGTCTTCTAATGTGGAAATCATTTAAAGGTAAGATGTGTTCAGTCTAATAATTGATTTGTCAGTGTAATACCTATTTAGAGTGCATAGTTACAAGCTATTATGGAGAAGGGTAACTGATGATTATAATAATGATAGTATTTTTAAATAATGCCTTAATGTTTACAAAGCATTCTTCCTGTGTTTTCTCATTTAATTCTCACCACAACCCTGTGTGGTAGGTACTATTTTTATCCTTATTTTACAGATGAGGAAACTGAGACTGAGAGAGGTTAAATAGCTTGCCTACTTGCTTAGAATCACAGAGCTAGTGTCTAAGGTTGGATCTGAACTCCAGTATTGACTCCCAGTCTAGCCCTCTATCCACTGAGCCCCCTCGTTGCCTCTATAGGCTTCATTATTATGAGTAATAATGCCTTAGGAAGAGTGGAAAAGCAGTTGGGGGAACACAGGCCTAAAAATCTTTGGTTTGAAACCCAGTTAAAACAGATATTCCCTAAAAGATTTATAGATGAAACTGGTAATAATACTAACAGTAGAGAGAAAAATGGAAGAGTTCTTTGGAAATTCTACAGTGACCTGGTCTCACCATTGGTGGTAACAAAATCACCACTTTTGGACTCCATCGCCTCAATCACTGGAGGAATTGGCAGTGGTACTTAAGAAGATGAAGTTACAGTGTATGGGTTCGTTGGTTTTGTTGAATTGTTTTTTTCCCCTTTTCTTTTAAAAATCTTTGTTGCAAGAAATAGCCTGCCCCCAGAGGGCAGGAGGGAAGGGGATATTTGGAAATCTTTTTTCTTTTCTTTGTACTGCCCAGTGCCTAGCACATAGTGATAATAAATTCCTGCTGGTTTTAAAAAAAATGAATTTATTCTTGACTAAATACTCCAGTGGATTTATGGTCTCATCAATGTAGTTATTCCTTCCAGTGATACAGACTGTAATCAATCTATGCCTGCCTATCCTGTTCAACCCTTGTCTCAATTCCTATAAATTCACCCCAAGGGACTCCTCCCATCATGTGGGACTCACTCTTATACTCACAGGCTCATAGACTTAAAACTAGATGGCATCTTTGAAGTCATGGACTCCAATCCCCCTCTTTTTATAGGTGAAGAAACTGAGACCTGGAAGAGTCCAGGATTTGTCCAAGGTCACATGACTAATAAATGTCTGGTGTAGGATTTGAGCCCTAGATGTCCTGACTGTACTATGTCTGGAGCTCTCTTCACACTGTGTGGATGCTGGTAGAGCGTTCTCATGACCAGTTGGCCTTTGCTCTCATTACATGACTCACCTATCATTTTTCTGTTTATACATTTCTCTGGTGATGGTCTTTCCATCACTTCTCCTACATGATTCCTCACTTGGAATGTGTTGTAGTCAGCCCATGCCCACCATGTGCTTCTGTGCTGCTTTGGGTGCTAATTGACCTCAATTCCTCAGAGACTGTAGAATTCCCTTACCTGCAGCTAGGCAATATCACTGAGACTTTGTTTCAGGGAAAAGCTTGGGATCATTAAAACAACTGGCCAATCTCTCCTATGGTGATTTAGCCTTCAAACCCTGCCTTTGACATTTACTAGCCATATGACTCTGGGCAAGTCCCTTATCCTTGTTGATCCTTGGTTTCCCTATCTACAAAATAAGGAAATTGGATCAAATACTCTCTGAGGTCTAGCTTTAAATCTCTCGTTATCAATCCCCATTTGGTTGAATTCTAGACTCAGCTCATCGTCTAACCATGGTGTTTGCACCACTGGATGAGTTTTGAAAATTGTCCATACAACTCCACATCTTGGAAGATAGGCAGTTTTTATCCACTTGGTTTTTCCTGTGTGGATAATTAGTTCAACTGTCTTGGGTGCTTATCAGTTTCATTTAGGAGGCTCTGTAGTGTGGTGGGGCTTGATGCAACCAGAACAAAGTCATCTTCAGATGGAAGTATTCAAGAATCAGACCCTGAACAGAATTTCCACAGGAATAGTGGTGAACATCTTTGAGATCATGTCTCCCTGTGTTATACCTCACTTGATATCAATAATTAGAGGATCATTTAACAAGGTTACCTCTATCATATCTTTCAAGGAATCTGGTATGATTTTCTCATATGCTTGGAAGAGACCTTATTTGGAAGAGAATTTTTAAGGTGACATTTTGCTCTACCTAATTCAATTCTCTTCTCTTTTCAACAAATGATATACACAATGGGGTCTTGTATTTGCTACACCTTTCAATCAGTTGTGTGATAGTCAACTCCGGTCAGTTCTGAAGTATCACTTGCAAAACTACTTGTTCCCTACTAATATCTTCATCGTAGATATCCCTGATGCAAGTGTCGTTGTTCAGATCTGGTCTCAGATACTTACTAGTTGCATAACTGTTGCTGTTTGCCCCAGTTTCCTCTTCTGTAAAATAGGATAATAATAATAGCACCTACCTCCCAAGGTTGTTGTGAGGATGAAATAATGTAATGATTATAAAGTATTTGGCACATAATAGGTGTTTTTGTTAGTTATGATGACATCATAATAAATAGCATCTGCTTCATATGTTGGTTTTGAGGATCAAATGAGATAAAACATGTAAAATGCTTTTTAAAAAATTATTTAATTTAATTTAATTTTTCAACATTCACTTCCTTAAGATTTTGAGTTCCACATTTTCTTCCCCTCTCCCCACCACAAGACAGCATGCAGTCTGATATAGGTTCTACTTGTGCATTCATATTAAACATTTTCCCATGTCAGAACATGTAAGAGCTTTGCAAATCTTAAAGCATTATATAAATGGTAGCTACTGTATAACTCTATAACTCTACAATGAGAAGGGATCTTAAAAGTTATCTGGTCCATCATCTGTGACCTGAGAGGTCAAGTCACTTGTTCAAGGTCACACAGCTAACAAGTAGCAGAATCAAGATTTGAACTCAAGTTCAGTGACTCCAGTTAAAGATTCTTCCCGAGGTTCAAGATGGTTTCTTAGATAGATAGGGCAGATGGACAAATATCTAGACCCAAAATGTAACAAGAAGGGGGAGAATGTGTTGAATCATGTTTAAGAAACTAGGATCCCCGAGGGCAGCTAGGTGGTTTAGTGAAGAGAACTCTGGAGTCAGGAAGGCCTGAGTTCAAATGTGGCCTCAGTCACCCTGTGCAAGTCACTTCACCCTGTTTGGCTCAATTTCCTCATCTGTAAAATGAGTCAGAGAAGGAAATGGCAAAGCACTCCAGGATCTTTGTCAAGAAAACTCCAAATGGGGTCATGAAGAGTTGGACAGGACTGACAGACTTAACAATAACAGTATTGGAGGAAGCATTGTACAAGTTGTACCCTGTTATATAAGCTTGTCTTTTTAGTTTTTTCAACTTTTATTTTTCAAATTTGGAAATCAGAGATTTTGGTTTGCTTCTTAGATGAGTTATGTCTGATAATGAATACTCATAAAAATAACATTAACATTCAATATCCAATTAATGTTCAAATGTTCAATTTATTAGATTGTCCATTTTTCAAATCTGTATTTTTATACTCTGGGCTACATTATGTTCTAATGATGTCTGGTCTTATGTAAGGTTATATAGAGTGTCTCCCTCTAAATTATCTGAAATTTTTTTCAGTTTTGTCTATTGGAAGATTTAGTTATTGGAACAGCAACATTTTTTCTTCTCCCCTCCTTGACTATTTTAAAATTTTTATTGATATATTTTGTTTTGATCCCTCTCTCTGACCTATTTGTTGTAGTCATTCAGTTATTCAGTCATGTCCCACTCTTTGTGACCCCATATATCATACTGTCCATGGGTTTTTCTTGGCAGAGAGACTGAGGTGGTTTGCCATTTTCTTCTCCAATGGTTAAGGCAAACAGAAGCTAAGTGACTTGTCCAGGGTCACACAGCTAGTATGTGTCTGAGGCTGGATTTAAACTCAGGTCTTCCTGAATCCAGGCTTGGAGCTCTATCCACTGAGTCACCAAGCTGCCCCAATATTTTCCCTTAAAAAATGCAGCTAAGCAAAGACATCTAGCCTAGTAATTGCGACTTACAGCACATTTAACATTCCACATTCACAATTATATAATGAAAGGTTATGAAATAACAATAAACAATAAAGTATGCTTTAACACCAGTCAGATGGAAACAACACTGACCACCTAAATTTTGTTTTTTTGTTGTCTTAATTTACATTGAAATCATTGTGTCTGCTTTTTTTCTGATTATGTACAAGTCTTCCTTCTCAGAATTCTTTGTATTTGTTATTACTCAATATGCAAGACATTGTATCTGCATAGCACAATTTGTTTAGCCTTTTCACAGATGATACAAAGCCATTTTTTGAATACTAATGTTCTCCGTTGGGCAACGGATAGTAGCCAGGCCTTGAGTGAGAAAGACCTGAGCTCAGATTCTAATCTAGATATATATTTGCTACGTGACCCTGGGTAATTCATTAACTCCAAGGTTAATTAACCTTTCATAAAGTAAGCTATCTGTCTCAGTTTCCAATGGGGATAATGATAGCACCTACCCCACCAAGGTAGTTGTGAGGACCAAATGAGTTAATATTTATAAAGTGCCTAGGGCAGTGCCTGGCACACAGTAGGAGCTTAATTAGTACTTGTTTCCTTCCTTTATTTTGAATAGCTCAGAATGTTTTTCCTGATGTCAAGCCTAAGTTTGCCTCTTTGCAACTTCTACCCATTGCCAAACACAGCAAGACTGATCCCTCTCTCACACAGCCTCTCAGCCTTCATACTTGAAGACAGTTATCGTATGTTCCCTGGGTCATTTTTTTTTTTGACTAGCCAAAAAAGTTCCTTTCTAAGTCAAGGCCCTTCACAGTTTTGGACATCTTCTTCTGGATACTTTCAACTCTATCAACATCTTTCCTAAAATGTGGCTCCCAGAGCTGAATCCAAGGTTACAACCCAGATATCCCTGGGCGTGCTCATTTCTAACAGGGAGATGTCCTTGAGGGGCCTTTGGAGCATGTCCCAGCTACCTAAAATGGAGATCCCTTCACCCCCTACCAGATAGGGGGGTAGCCTCCTTTAATTGGTTGCCTGTCTTTAGAATGGTCTCTCTTTTTGGCTCTACCCTTTCCCACCATCTTTCCGCTATGCTCTTTTCGGTGATAACTATCTGCTATGTCCAGAGGCTGAAGATTCCATTTCACCCACAGCCAGGATACCATAAACTGAACTGGTGAGAAGAAAGGACTTTCCTCTCCTTGCTCCCTCTTTTACCCAGGCTTTGAGAGAGAAATGGGTCTGGGGGTGCTTGTTCCCATTCTGTGTTGTTTGTCCTCCTCAGTTTCATAAGTCCAAGGTGATCTCCATAGGACCAGGAGTTCAAGCCAGGATAACCTTGGAGCTAGTATTATAGCTGAGATGGAAGCCCTGAGAAGACAGAGTGTCTGGGATTTGAGCCCTATAGAAACCAAACTAAGCTAAGCTATGGAACCTCATTCCCTTCTTCTCCCTAGAAACTGAAGTAATGCAAAAGGTAGGGTGGGAGGTGGTTTATGGTGGGGAAGTCAGTTTGTATATTTGTGATTGTGTCTTTTTGGAGTCAGTATGTATCCATTGTTGGGGAAGCTGTGAGTGGTTGACCCATTCTAGAAAGCAATTTGGAATTATGCTAAGGAGTGATAAAAATTTCCATTCCCTCTGAGTCAGAGATACCACGCCAGACATATCACCCAAGAAGGTCAAAGAGAAATAAAGGTCTTAAATACATAAAATATTTATAACAGCACTTTTAAAAAGCCTTTTTTTTTTTTTAAAGTAAAGAACTGGAAATGGAGTGGATTCCCAGTGATCTTTGTTGTTGAATTGTTTTCCAGTCATGTCTGACTCTTTGTGACCCCATTTGGGGTTTTCTTGGCAAGGAAACTGGAGTGATTTGCCATTTCCTTCTCCAATAATGGTTTGCTATCTCCTTCTCTAAGAGTGGCTTGCCATTTTCTTCTCCAGCTCATTTTATAGATGAGGAAACTGAGACAAACAGGGTTAAGTGACTTGCCCAGGGTTACACAGCTAGGAAGTGTTTGAGGCTCGATTTGAACTCATTAAAATGAGTCTTCCTGACTCCAGGCCTGTCATTCTATCCACTAGGGTCTGGCTAAACAAATGGTGGTCCATGAATGTAATGGAGTATTGCTGGATCAGAAGAAAACATGAATATAAAGAGTACAGAGAAGCATGAGAAGACATATATGAACTGATACAGAATCAAGAGCTGGAAAAACAACATCTACTAAGACCATAGCAATGTAAGTGGAAACAATAACAAAAGCTATCTGAAACCAAATATCGTATAATTATGATGATCAAGCTTGCACCTGAAGAAGAGATGAGTAACTTTACCCCACTTCATTTCAGAGACAGAAGACTATGGGAGTGGAATATGATACATACACTTAGCCTTGAATGGTTACTTTTGCTGAGCTACTTCCTCTTCTCTCCCCTACTTGTCTTTTCATATCTTTGTCTGTCTGTCTGTCTCTCTTCTTTTTACAAGGGATAACTTTCTGGAGAAGGTCAGGAGGAAGAAAGATATTTGGAAATGAAGCTAACATTAAAACAAAAGGTGCCAATAAAATTTTTAAAAAGTTTTTATTTTCCTTTTAGATTCATTCCAATGTTCTTGCCCATCAAGATCTTTCTAACAGTCATTTAACATGTTGGCTTTTCCTTCTACCTTTGTATCCTCTGTCAATTTGAGAGACATGCTAGCTGTGCCTTCAAGTCATTAGTTAACAATATTGAACAGCTCAGGGACAAGGATAGTTCCCTGAGGCACTCTGTTGGAGATCTTCCTCCAAAATGATATTGTCCCATTAACAACCAGTTTCCAGTAATTCAGCCATTTCTGAAATCACCTAACAGTGCTATCCTGCAGCCCCTACCTTCCTATTTATTCTATGAGAATAGCACCCCAAATATTCACATGGACTTTCTGTGCCCAACCTGTGGTAGAGCATTCTGAGCTCATATTAGTCTGATCAGGCACAGTCGTACACACTGAAAATTCACTTTATCATGGTGATGCATTTTGGTTCTCTTCGAAGACCAAGGACAACAACTAACCATGAGAATAGCATGAGATACTTGATCAAATGCTTTGCTAAAATCTAGGTAAACCCGTGATTGTGCTGTTCCACTGGTCTGCCAGTTTGGTAACTGTTGAAGAATGAGGTGAGTATAGAAGGACTCATCCTTGTCAGAGCCATGGTGGTGGCTTCCCTTCCATGCACGTGATATCCCAGCTACACCAGACAAGTAACTGTCTATCCCTTGATACCTAATGTCTTTCCATGCCTTCAGACTTCTGCTCTCTCAGGTTGTTGCTTGTGACAGGAATGTCCCTCCTCTCTCTGTTTGATGAATAAATGACCATTCATCCTTTGGGGCTCAGCTCATATGGCCCCTTATCTGTGAAGCCTTTCTTGATGCCCAGCATTGATAGCAACCTTAGCCCATGAATCTTTCATAGAATTTCAACTCTTCAATGCATTTGTAACCCTGGTCCCAAAGCCCATTGGAACAGGACTTTCTCCTTATTGACGGAGATCAACAACCTAGGCATTAGGCTTTGAGACTGGGCTTCACTTTGATCATGTAGTATAATTGCATGAATTTGTACCTTATCCCCCTGCTGGACTAGAAAGCTACTGAGGAGCAGGGATCATGTATTATGTAAACTTTGGGTATCCACAGTCCCTAGACTTGTGCTCGCTACAGTGTGAGTACTTAACAAATGTTTGTTTCATACTTTACAAAGCACTTTATATTTTCTCAAATTCTTAAAATTTTTTTTTTTAAACTTGTTATCTTTTGTTTTAAAAAGAGAGTGAGCGTGGTACAATGAGTAGAGACCCAGCCTTGGAGTCAGGGTAATCTAGATTGAAGTCCTGTCTCTGACATATTTGAGGGGCCTGGGGACAAGTCATTTAACCTCTTTGTGTTGAAGTTCAGAGGTTCTCAAAGTAGAGTCCAGGAACCTCTAGGGTCCCTGAGACCCTCAAGGGCAATACTGTTGTCATAATGATAAGGAGACATGTTAAATTTGAGTACAAATACTAATAACTATAACCCACATTAAAAAAAAAAACAACCCTCTGTGTGGGTGTGGAGGGTCCATAATCATTTTTAAGAGTGGAAAAGGTGTCCTAAGGCCAAAAAGTTTGAGAAATGTTGCTCTCGGGCAGCTTGGGAAGACAGGGAGTCACAGAGGCTCTTCTGACCTGCTTTGTTGAAGGGAGCAGGTTCTCACCTGGAGGTTCTCCATCCCAGCGGAGTCGCCCATCATTCCCTATCCTCCATTCTCAGCCTCCTTTCCTGAAAGCCAACCCTTATAGCCAAGAGTAAAAAAAAGAGGGAAAAACCCCAATGTATCAAAACTAACCAGCACATCAACCAGGCCTGACTTACATCTAAGACACAGCTCAGGCACATGGATCCTGACTGGTCTTTTAACTGCTGGGGCCTTCTTCCCTCATGAGTTACTTATAGGTAGCCACATTCAAGGTCGTTGGAACAATTTGTTCTCATTTGCCCATTCTGCTGAGGGAAGTCTTCACATGCTTGGGGTCGATACCCCCATAACTCACCAATGAGTTTGAAACCTGTTGGTTCCCCTTAACCTGGTTTAGCCTGTCTTCAAAGATAGTTTCCCTGGCCTCTGTACATGCTTCACAGCTTCTTGGAGTCACAGGTGAGAGTTGGGAAAAGGTGGATATAAAGATGGATAAGCATTCCCGAAAGGGGCTCCATGAGTCCTCACACCAGAGGTGCCAGTCCTCCCTGAACACCCCATACACCCTATAAACTGCTGAGCGCTTGGAGCTTGGTCAGATGCCAACATCATCCACAGCATCCTGGGCCATCACCAGTCCTGACTTTTGTCTTGCCGTTGGACTTCAATGACTGGAAGAGAGAGTGAGGCTGACACCTTTGTGCAAGTCTGCCTCATTTAAATCCAATTCACACATGGGATGATGTCATTAGTCTTTGAAAATGAAGGACAAATAGCCACAATATATTGGGTTTTTTCTATTTATTATACACATGCTAACATGTATATTTTATTTATTCATAAGTAAGATACATTTGCACCTTAAAATATATATGTATTATATTAAATATAAATGTATTAAATTAAAATATATATGTATTAAAACATAGATATGCAGAAATATTACATACACATATATGTATGTATATTTACACACACACACACATACTTATCTCCCCTTTAGAATATAAACTCTGAGGTGTTTTATAAAGTTTGTGAGACAATTTCTGGATAATCAATCATTCTATTAATCATGCTAGCAGTTTATTAAAAAGACAATCATGTGGTGGACTTGCAGCTTATATGCCCCATGGAAGGAGTGTTCCTGAAGGTAGCAATTAACTCTCATTTGTTAGCAATGAGAGGTGGACTTTCCAAAGAGAAGTTGGCTCTCTCTAATGAGGGGCTGAGAATAACATCATGTCAATGGATCCTAGTGAGTATCCTTACGCTTAGGCACCTACCACCCCCCATCCCCGCTCCCTCCCCCCAAGCCTAGGGAAATCTAGACAAAGAATCTATATCCTCCACCTGAGCTTGAGTTGGGTGGGTGCAAGTTTTAGTTGAAAAGTAGGATTTGTTTTTGTTTTTGTTTTTTGAGGCAGTCAGGGTTAAGAGACTTGTCCAGGATCACAGAGCTAATAAGTATATGAAGTTAAATTTGAACTCAGATCCTCCTGATTCCAGGCCAGTGTTTTATCCACTGAGCCACCTAGCGGCCCAGTTGGGTAGCGTAGCAATAACCAGAATGAGGAGAATGTTAATCCTATCTTCCATCAGCCCTGTCCTTTGGACAAAGAAATAGGAAAGGGGGGAACAAAGCTGGGATCTCCTCAATTTTAATAACTGGCTATCAATATGAGAGAGAAATAATCACTTCTTTCAACTCCTTCCTAGTAGGGATTATTTAGTTCATTGTATTTGTATCCAGCTAGATGATGCAGTGGATAGAGCATTAAGCCTGGTTCTGAGTTCAAATCTAGCCTCAGACACATGTCCTAGCTGTGTGACCTCTGGGTAAGTCACTTAAACCTGTTTACCTCAGTTTTTTTCTTTGTAAAATGAGCTGGAGAAGAAAATGGCAACCCACTTAGAGGAGGAAATGTTAAACTCCTCCAGGATCTTTGCCAAGAAAACCCCAAATGGGGTCATAAAGAGTTGAGCACAACTGAAATGACAGTAACAGTACTTTCCGTGGTACCTGGGATATATCGGTGCTTCATAAATGTTTGTGGATTCCTTGATTTCTCTGTAATGTTCTACTCCTATAGTCGCCTACCTCTACAAAGAATGAAGGCAGGTGCATTCTCATATTTCTTCTCTGGGGCTAAGCTTGGTCCTTATAGAATTTTATTTCATTTCTGCCTTGAGGTAGAAAAGATAACATCTATTATCCCCATTTTATAGAGGAAAATGAGGCTCTAGGTACTACATGTACTTGAAAGTAAAAGGACATTTCTTTAATTATCTTCTATAATTCACAATTTTTATAAATTCTATCTGCTTTTCTGTCCCCCACCTCATCCCTGTTAATTAGAGCAAATTAGTCTATTTTTAAAAAACCTGTCAGTCCGAGTGTCAATTTTGTCTTGGAAATAATATTTTTTAAAATCTGTTTTAAAGATAACTACTGTGATAGCAAACCACTGCACAAAGGCAAATGTGTCCCAGATCTGCTGGAGTGGGGAGTGAGCCTGCAAAGGAGCAGCTGGTGAGAAAGCTATCAGTCCTAAGCTTAGCAACACAGTGGAACAAATACTAAGAGAGACTCTCTAAACAGCCACGAGGGAATCGTGACCAGTAAAAGCAGCGTGAGTTTATAAAAAAAAAAAAATCAGATCTTGCCAAACAAACTGGGTCACTTTTGTGAGCAAGTTATACAGTGAGCAGAGAGAGAAAAAGCAATTTCAAGGGGAAAAAAAAGCTAAGGGTTTGGTGGCCATGGTGACTGAGATGGAAGCAGGCAAGGTTGGTAAAGGTCTGCTGCAGTCTGCTGATACCTGGGCCTACTCTCTTTGACTGGATGTTAAATGAAGAATTATGCTAGTAGTATGGAACTTTGTGTTTTTTGTTTGTGCTTATTTCCAAGCTCCTAAAATGATTTTGAAAAACAACACAAAATGCCAAATGTTATATAAGAAGAAAAAGGACAGTACAGATTTCAAAAAACCAACATAGAAAAATCAGAAAGCCCTTCTGAGGTTAACACAGGAATTTGGGTGAGTGATAACAATAGCATGACCCAAACCACATTACTGAATGATTATGCCATCCAAACCCTCTAAATTTAGAAACTTTAAACCTAGAACCAGTGTGGTTTGGCAAAAATGGGCTGTATGACTATTGGATGATACAAAAAAAAAAATCACATTTTAAATTCTAAATTTTAACCACTGAAATAGAGTTCACAGAGGCAAAGATTCAACAAAAAGGAATTACATCTAAAAAAGAAATTCAACGTGCGAAACTTGAGTTTTATCCATTTCTTTAGAGTTCTATTCTTTCCATCTGGGGACTTCTGCCAAGCAATGGGAAATGCTGAATTGGAAATATAATTCTGGACACCATATATCTAAAAAATAAATTGAAAATGACCAGAATCATTTAGGATTCTCTAAGTGATTGTGGTTATAAAACTTAACCTCATAGTATGCTATCTAGGTATGGTAAAAAGTAGAATATAGCATTATGGAAAGATATATATCCATATTTATAATTATTATAATTTATATTTTCCCACAATTTTCCTATTTTCTTCAGATCTGCTATTTAAAAAATACTGTTGACTTGCTGGACTAGGAACTATCCCCCATGGAAAAGCTGGAATGAAGGTAAGGGTAGTCAGATAGTATGGGGACTTATTGGGATTGTCATGTGATGAGAACCAGAAAGGGGGTCCCATGAAGTATTGACATCTGTTAAGGTTATGTATCAATTTGCTGGTGCCATTATCCAGAAAGTTAGCTTAATACTTGACTGAAGGACTCCCCTCCCTGCCTTCCTCCATCCAGTTCTACCCTCTTCTCGACTCCTTACCCTCTAAATGCAGGAGTGTTGTTGATTTTATGCCTTGGTCCCACAGGACTCCATTTTGCCAAGTCATCAAAAATCTCTAGCTATCTCACTGAATGAACATTTTGAATTTATAGAATCATAGAATTTAGAGCTAGAAGGGACCTTTGAGGTCTTCTACTCCAACTCTTCTCTTTTTTACACATGGGGAAACTGAGGCACAGAGTGGTGAAGTCCAAGGTCACTCAGCTATGAAGTAGAGGAGCCAGGAATTAAATCCAGGTTTTTCGACTTGCTGCTTCTAGTTTTAGCTTGGTCCCTCCCACTATTGTTATCTGTTTCTTTGAATCTTTCATTTATCTCCTGGAATGGAATCGTGTTTTGCTCAGGGCTTCTCTAGTACAGAAAGGTGAGCAGGTGAGGATTTAGTTCTTCAATGGAAGCTAGAAGCAACAGCATCAGGACCCAGCAAAGGCAGATCTGTATTCAGCAGAGATAAGAGCCCTAAAGTGGTAGGAGTTTAAATGGGGGGAGAGAATACCATTATATCCCTATTGTCAACAAATAGCCTTTCATCTTCAACTTGTTTATCTTAGGCTCTTTGAATCTGGTGCTTCTGGCTGTCTTGGAAAGAAAATACATCTCTTTCTAATGTGGCAACCTTTTCTCATGTGGCTTGCTCCTGCTTTAAAATCTCAACACGCTGACTAGGCTAAGAGGAATTCAAAGCCTACTCCTTGCTACTTCCTCTACCACTATCACTTTGCAATCTCTCCTTTTTTGAGGTTTGTTCTAACTTTCCCCTGAACATATTTTTGTTATCATAATATACTAAAATTCTAGATCACTATCCTTTCTCAAGTACTTCAGTGTTCCTTGAGGCCTACCCAAGTAGAGTAAAATAGAAAGATAGAAATAATAATATAATAGAAAAAATAATAGAAAGAGAATTTAATCAGGGCTTAGACTGCTGAATGAGACTGCAGGGTATTGAAAATTATGCTGTTTGGAACAATGTCCAAAGGGCTATAAAACTGTGATACTCTTTGATCGAGTAATACCACTGCCATCCCAACTATCCCAAAGAGATCATTAAAAAAAAGAAAAGGACCTATTTGTACAAAAATATTTATAGCAGCTTTTTTTTTTTGTGGTGGCAAAGAATTGAAAATTGAGGGGATGCTCATCAGTTGGGGAATGGCTGAACAAATTGTGGTATATGACTGTAATGGAATACTATTGTGCTATAAGAAATGATGAGCATGTGGATTTCAGAAAAACCTGAACAGACTTACATGAACTGATGCAAAGTAAAGTGAGCAGAATCAGGAGAACTCTGTACACAGTAACAATGACATTGTATGATGGTCAACTGTGAATCATTTAGCTATTCTCAGCAACCCAATGATCTAAGATAATTCTGAAGGACTCACATCCACTCACTATCCTCACTATTCCAAAGGACTCACTATCCACATCCAGAGAGAGAATTGATGGCATCCAAATACAGACCAAAGCATAATATTTTTCACTGTGTGTGTGTGTGTATTAGTTTCCTTTGGGTCTGTGTTTTTTTTCATAACATGATTTATATGGAATTATGTTTCACATGATTGTACATATGTAATCTATATCAAATTGCTTACCATCAGGGAGGGAGAGGTAAAAGAAGAAGGGAGATGATTTGGAATTCAAAATTTAAAAGAGATCACTGTTAAAATTATCTTTACATGTAATTGGGAGAATTACTTATTATTTAATATTATATTATGTTATGTATATGAACAATATTATGTTGACCCAGTGGCCCATTGTTCCTACTCCTGTGTTGGGAGAGGCCATCACTCATTCTGCTGCTTTTGTATGACCTGATATTTGGCACTTACCCCTACTTGTTAGTATCACCACCTGTTAAACTTCCCATGAAGGCAATTGGGGAGGAGCTGAGATGCAATAGCCCAACCCCTTTTACTCATGTAGACCTGTCCAAATTGTCTTTATCTCATTCAATAAAAGCTGGCTCCATCATGAAACCCTTACTGATCTCCAGTGATCAGCCTGTCCATATGTTGCTACCTTGATGCATTTTTAATAAACTCTTTTATTTCTTTTCTCCTGAGTTTTGTCTTGTTAATCAGAGAAAAAACTTGAAGAAAGAATTTTCCTTTTAATAAGGGAAATGATGATTTATAGTCCGTAATGATTGAATTTCCTTTTCCTCCTGTTGGAAAAAGCCAGATGATAGTTGAGGATATAAGGAAGACAGCCAACTTAAAATAAGAGTAGGATAGGTTATGAAATGTCTGCAAGAATCACTTCATGCCACCATAACAGAATTGGTTTGAAACAAGAAGATCATGGATTTAGAGTTGAAAGAGACCTTAAAGGCTAACTAGCTCAATCTCTTCATTTTATAGATGAAGAAGCTGAGGACCAGAAAGATTGTGACTTACTTAAGATTGCATAGATACTAACCCAGATTTGAACCCAGAAACTCTAACTCCAGAACTTTCCCACTGTTGTTTCACCCCTTTTATTTTTTCTTTTACAAAGTGATACTTATTTCAAAAATACAGCAAAAGCAAACGTACAAACTTTCCCCTCAATATCTCTAAGATATATGCGCTCATATTTCTTATATTATCATATATCCAATCTCATATACTTTGGTCTTTGCTAGAGTAGGCTTAAAGTTAGGTAAGTTCCTTCATAACACTGATCCTATCAATTTCAGGTCCATATGTGGCCTGATTCCCAGGTGAATGTCTATGCTGGGCAGGCTCAAAGGTCTCCCCTAAAGGACATAATCACTTCTTGATCGTTGGGGCACTGATATTGATTGAAAAAACTGATCTGGATTCTCACTCTCAGATTTCTGCAGATATCTTTCCTGACCTTTGTAACTCCCTAAGATTAGAAAGTCTACACCCTTTACCCAGAATGGAAAGGAGCAAATAGAAGGGCCAAGGGCCAAGGTCCATTTCTTAGGTAGCCATAAAAGACTTCAGAGAGTGAGAAGACTTCAAGGTCCTTCCTCTTACGGCATTGACTCTCATCAGATGCTAAGGGAAAGACTCATCAAATGAAGAGAGGCACTCCCTCCCCCCATATTTGTTCCAAGTCTCCTATAGATATTCAGCTATTGGCTTTTTCGGTCTCTCTATAATGGGGGTTCCCAGCCATTTTGTGTCATGGAACCCTTTGGTAGTCTTGTGAAACCAGTAGACCTTTTATCAGAATAATATTTGTTTAAAAAATTCATAATTGAAGAGAATGCTAAATTTCAGTTAGAGGCTAGTTAAAATTAGGATAAATTTTGCCCCATCTAATTTCACAGACCCCTTGACTCTTGCTTTGTACTTACTCATCTATTCCAATAGTTTTAATTATCACCTCAATGCAAATGACCCCCAGATTTGTATCTCCACAAGGCACCTACTGTGAGAGCTCCAGTTCTATATTTCCATCTGCCTTCTAGATGTCTCCACCTATATGTCATGATGACACCTTAAACGTCTAAAACTTACTCTTCCCCTTAAACCTGCCCTTCCTGCCATATATTATGCTGCCATTTATGGTACCACCAGCCTTCTGGTCATCCAGGGATGATAATTCTCCTGCCTTCCTTGGCTGCCACATTGAATCAATTGTCGTATTCTCTTGACTTCACAATAATTTCTGATATTACTTCCTTCTTTTCCATTTTCTCTGCAACGTTTCCAGTCTACATTCTTACCTCTTTCTCCCTTAGCTGTTGTAATAACTAAGTCATAGAATTTGAGAGCTGGAAGGGACCTTAGTGGTCATCTAATCCAACCCGTACCTGAAAGGAGTCCCCATTACCATATTTCTGAGAAATTTAGCTCTGTTTGAGTTAAAGAGACCCCCTCTTCTTGACTACTGTCTGACTTCTCTTCAATCCATCATTCACATAGCTATCCAAAGAATCTTCCTTACATATATTTCTGATCACATCACGTTAGAAACATTTCTGGAAGCCTTAGATGAAGGGTGGAGGAGGTAACATGGTATAATGGAAAGAGCATTCTTTTAGGAGTGGGAGGAATTCTGCTTCTGACACTACCTGTAACTTTCAAAGTCACTTACCCTTCTTGTCCTCAGTAGATGCTCATTACTTACCATACAAAGCATTAACTGATGGTCCTCAAATTCAAGGTCTTTTATGACCTTATCTCACCTTTCCAACCAAACACTCCTTTTCACACTATCTGTCCCACAGGATTATTGTGAGCAGAGTCTTGTGTCACCCAGACTGGCTCACTCACTGACATCTGTTCTTGCTCTCTCTTATCTCTGTTTACTTGTTCATATTGCTACCATATGCCTGGAACAGACCCTTCCTTCTTCTCTGTCATTACCTTTGCCTCTACCATCTCTCTTCCTTCAGAGACCAACTCAATGATCACCTTCCTAAGACTTCCCTGATCTACTCTTGCCAGGCCTAGAGGCCTGAGGGCTACCTGAGTCTTACCTTACCTGTCCCAGGTCTTCGGTTGGCCAAACCGGATAAACGTATGAGAGAAGAGACTTTACGGAGTCGAGCAAGGGTTAGGCTTTATTCAGGGTCCTGGTTACATGTGCAGGGGGAGCTCTTCCTTAGGAGGGAGAGAGAAATCTCCCAAGGAGGCAAAGATCTTACGGTAAGAGATTGGAAGCAGAAGTGTAAGTGGGGAGAGAGGGGGAGGGGAGAGCGAAGAGAAGAAAAACGGAGCCTTCTGTCCTGTCAGGGCCCCTCCACGCTAAGAGCGCCTTCAGGCTTTCCTGACCCTAATTAAGCTCTCCGGCCGTGTAGTTTGCACCTGAATACCATGCCTGTTAGATAACAATAGGTGTGCCCAGATCCAGGACAGTCTCGAGCGCGGGGATGCTCCTCCCATCACGTTTCTCATGGGAAGAGGTGGAAATACACGAGATAGCTCGGTCTCACTCCTCGATTCCCTGGTGTTTCATGGGGGGCCTCATGAGAACTCTAAGATTTAGAAGTTCCCACCTTTACCCACCAGAGACTGTCCACATGGAATTGAGCTTCCACCCCCAACATACTCTCAGCTCTCTCTCTCTCTCTCAACTGAAAGTGAACTCTCTCTCCTCATAGTTGTCATAGCACTTTGCTTGGATCTCTCTTTGAAATGCATCATATTCTGCTTAGTACCATAGTTAATTTTTCTATGTGACTTAGTCCCTCTATTATTTTGTGAGAGTTGGAGGAATAAATTCTGTGAATAGGCTGAAACACATATCTTGCCACAATGACCCCAATGACTTGGGACTAAGGTAATGATACAACTGATTCTTGGGATAAAGTCTAGTCCAGGAGAACGGATTTCTAAGTCCTCTAAGATGAGGCCACAGGAGCTTACAACCTGCACCAATCCCTGCCTTTTACCTGCTGTTGCTGCTTGCCCTAGGTTCATTGCTCTGGGGTCACCTAGTTTCTCAATCAATAGAGTTCCTGATTCTCACCTTCATTGACTCGTCACCAGCTATTACTAAGAGAGTTAATTATATTTTATTTCTTAAAAGTTGTTAATCTTATTTTATTTCTTGAGAGTTGTTTATTTTAGATATGTTTATGAGATCAAAGTCTAAGTTACCCTTAGAGGCATGGTGTTGAAATCTGGAAAGTCAGAAGCAGGATTAGAGGTGAATGAAGGCATTTCTCCAGAAAGGGGAGAATAAAAAAAATATCTGATGTACATAAATGAATCAGGTATAATTTTCTTACATCAAAAGGAATGACAAGCAATAAAGAATCATAGTGTTGACTGGAACTCAATCTGGTAATTTATCAATGCTAGCAAGTACAATCTACTGGGAAGTTAACACTCAAGCCTTATCATGACATCATCAGATGTTATTATTGGTCTTTCATTTTGGAAGAGGATCAATGACTTATGAGTGAGTTGGACTTAAGTGAGGCAGAGTTCCTTGAAGTCACCAGCCTCACTGTCTCTTTCAGAGTCATTGAAGTCCAGATGCAAAACAAAAGTCAAGATGACCAGCAATGGCACAGGGTGCAGGGGATTGTCTTGGTATCTTTGATGTCTGAGCAAGTTCTGAGCACTGCACAGTATCTGCTTTAGTTGCCTTCATGGTCATTGGAACAAATCATTCTCATCTGCCCATTCCACTAGGGAAGTCCTCACACACTTAGGGTAGACATCCCCTTAACTCACCAAGAGGTTTGAGGCCTGTCAGTTACCCTCAGCCTGGTTTAGCCTATCTGCTGAGATGGTTTACTGGGGTGCGGTTGCTCCACATGCTATAGCTTCTTGGAGCCACAGGTAAGAGTTAGACAGCAGGTGGACAGCAAAGGTGGATGAGTAGCCCTGAAAAGGCCTCAGCAAGCCCCCACACCAAAGATGCTAGTCTTCCCTGAACACCCCATAAA
This sequence comes from Notamacropus eugenii, assembly GCF_028372415.1. NCBI lineage: Eukaryota > Metazoa > Chordata > Mammalia > Diprotodontia > Macropodidae > Notamacropus > Notamacropus eugenii. The sequence goes on along the minus strand of NC_092876.1, from coordinate 198,884,879 downwards.
CCCCCATTAGTTTTTACAATGCTGCTAATGAGCCAGTCCACATTTCACCTTCACTGGGGAGAGTCTGATCAAACATTAAGTGGAATCTTTTTTTCTGGGGCCTCCCTCTCAGAAGCCAGTGCTGTTCTTGCCAAAAATTTGATTCAGTTATTGCTGCTGTGATGTTAGATACTGCCCTGGTTTTCAGTGTTCCTGGGCCTTTCAGGGCCTTTTCTGTGTTCAGAAGGAGAGGGAAGGCAGTCAGGGGCCTGTCGTACCAGCTTGGCTAGTTGAGTTCATGTGCAACGTGAGAGCAGAAGAAACTGTTGTCAGTTAGTCACACTATGCTGCACAGAAATATACAAACTTTTTATCAGCTGAAATTAGGACACTGTGTGTGACCTAAGAGGTAAGAGAGCTTCCCTGGAGAGAAGAAGTGGGATACTTTTATATGTTATAGCACCCTTGGAGGAAAGGTCCTGTGTAGTAGCCATGGAGCATGGCATAGAAGGTATTGGGTAGGGCTCCAGACAACAGATGCTTAGACTATTGTCTGGACTTTATTCAATTTCCTTTTCAATTTTGTAGAATGTGTAAGAATTAAGAATTTATCCTTAGAAAATCCGAGGCCACTTCCATGCCAAGATAAAGGATACTTTTGAAGCAGGGTAAAATGTTAATTAAATTTAGCATTTTAGGATCTTAGAATTTTATGTTATTGGGGGAAAAATTCTTTTTTTGAGGAGGAGCTTATAAATGAAAGGGGACGAATTATTCATTAAAAATCTATTGTCAACAATAGTGTTGCCACTTTATTTGCACCAGTTTTTCCTATGTCTTGGAACATCTCACCCTGAAAGATACCTCTGCCATGCCTGCTGCTTTTTCCCATTGGTGAATTTCTTCTAGGGCATCTATTTTGTAGGGGCCCCAGGCCAGCCAGCCTTCATTCACCTCTAATCCAGCTTCTGACTTTCCAGACTTCAACACCATACCCCATCCACCCCAGTGAAGCCTCATTTTGTGTTTTGTGTTTCATCCTTAGGAAGGAAGCTCCTTGAGGACAGGGGTTGTCTTCCTCTTTGCTTGAATTTGCACCCTCAGGACTTAGTATAGTGCCTGACACATAGTAGGTTTTTAATAAATGTGTGTTGACTTGTCTTTTTGGTGTCTCTTTATAACAAATGTATTAAACAATATGTTAGTTATAACAGGAGGGACAGGCTGGTTACCAGACCTTTGTACAGAACATCTATCTGTGCAGATGAAAGCAATGTTGGAAAGATAGTTCTTTTCAGGGTCCAGTTGTGTCTCAATTTCCCCCCATCAATATCTATTTTGTATGTATCCTGTATATTCAGATAAGCTATCAACATTTTGTATCCTCCTACTAGAATGGAAGCTCTTCAAGGACAGGGATTGTCTCACTTTTGTATTTGTCCCCAGCATATAGCAAGTACTTAATAAGTATTGCTAATTAATTAATTATAATAATGTCACATTTACATGTTGCTTTCAGGTATTATAGATTCAGAGAATTTCAGAGTTAGCAAAGACTGTTCATCTGGTCCAAACACTTTCCTTATAACAAACCTGTAAAGTACTACGTTTAAGTATTATTCCATTTTACAGAGAAGGAAACTGAGGTACAAAGAGGTTAAGTAAGAGACTTCAGTTGAATCTTGGTCCTCCTGATTTTAGGTCTAGGGCTCTTTTTTGCCATCGTTTATCTTATTGGAGCAGCGATTGTGATTGTCTTCATGGAAGTGTGGTAGTGGAATTACACAAATTTTGGCAAATATGGTAATGACTAGTATTTTAACATCTGTAAATAACTGTGTTGAGTGATATGTATTACAGCTGTTTAAAAGTCCCCTTTTCAAACACAGGCTTATAAGAAATGGTAGGGAGTAAATGTGGATGTTCACCAAATGTATGTTATACCTGAATTTAAGTTGTGTCTGGCCAACACACTGGATTTGCAATCAGAAAAGCCATTTTAAGGTCCAATTTCCACTATTGACTTGCATTAAAGTCTCTCTCTCTTTTTTTTTTTTTAGTCTGCAAAATGGGAATAATATATTCTTGTCCTCCTCCCACACTGGGGTGGGGTGATGAGATTTTTAATGAGACCGTGTTGGTAAAGTGCTTTGAGCTCAGCTAATGACAGGCTCTGGGTAAGTACTCAGAGTTATTACATTGAACCTTCATGCATTTTTGGAATAAGAGGTTGGTCTGGAAACACTTCAGAGAATTACTAAGAAACAACGATACGCTACAAGGGCTTCTTAAAACACAGATTAAATCTGGACAGAGGAATTGGCACAGTTATTGCCTTGTCCTAGCAAGACCTTATGCCCAATCCATGTTGACGCTTCTTTCTTCTTTTGAATCATTTGGCAGCTCCATTTTGTAGTGATTACCTTCTCACACCCCTCCTTCCATTTATCCCTTCCATGCAGCCATCAAACAGATCTTAATCTCTTCCCACAGAAGGATTGTTCTTTTATTTGCTTAGCTAGAGGACTTTATTTTGGTAGAGGAGTTTTTTATTTTTCATCATGTTGACAAATATATATATATATATACGTATATACATACGCACATGCATACACATATAAATATATATGTATAATATGGAATGTGCATACTAACTGCACTAAATGGAAAAGTAATTAATATTTCCTGATTATATAAAATTTATTTATAATAGTGTACATCTCTATATCTATAAAGCATAAGTATAATTATTCAGCAATTTATTATCTTAGAGAGTGATCTAGGTACATTGGGAATTTAAATAACTCGTGTATTCATAATCACACAGTCAGTCTGTCTCTGGCAAAACTTGAACTCACATCCTGTCTCTCTCCTTCCTCCCCTCTCAGCATTGGTAGAGGGAGCTCTTTCCCTTGGATCATCTACTATACTAATAAAATCATAGGTCTGACCTCCCTACCAAATATAGATAGATAGAGCTAAACTTTTTTTTCTAAAGTGGACCGGAAACTCCCAGGAAGGAAAAGTCTTCTCCTACTACATAGGGCTAGGGCTGGAGTCAGGAAGGCTTGACTTCAAAGGCTTACTAGCTGTGGGATCCTGGGCAAGTCACTTCACCTCTGTTTTTTTCAGTTTCCTCTTCTGTAAACTGGGGATGATAATAGCACCTACCTCCCAGGGTGGTTGTGAGAATCGAATGAAATAATAACTGTAAAGTGCTTAACACAATGCCTGACACATAGGAAACACTACATAAATCTCATCACCATCGCTATCATGTTATGGCCCCTGCAGGGTTGAACAAGTTTCTCAGGGTCATACACAGGATGTATCAGATATGGGACTTGCGTCAGGTCTTTCTGAGATCAAGTTTGGCTCTGGATCCACTGCATCCCCTGGAATAGAAGGTTTTTTGACTGTAAAAGTAATCATAGATTTCTAAGTTGCTACTTGGCACAACGGATTCAGCAGACGACCTCATTTCAAATTGTGTCTCAGAAACTTACTAGCTATATATCATCCTGCGAAAGTCACTTTAATTTCTGCCTCAGTTTCCTCATATGTAAAATGGGAATAATAATAGCACCTACCTCCCAGGATTGCTGTGAAGGTCAAATGAGATGATATCCATACAAACCTCAAAGTCCTATGTAAATGCTAGCTACTGTTATTCATTAAGTGCTGGACTTTTCAGTCGAATGCAGCTGACCCTCCATCTCTAAGCTTTATGTTAAGAAGTCAAACCTTCTGAGCTGCGTATACTGTGCTTCACAGCTCACCTCTTTTCTCCAGTCTTTGAAAACCTGCCCGTCTGATTTTCCACTCCAAAGAGAATAGATAGCATGTCTTCAGGGAAAAGTGAAAAACCGTAGAGTACACTACCCATTTCTCAAATGCTCAGGTTACTCTGAGACTGAGAGAGGGGAGGAAGGAAGCTCCTGACTGGTGGTTTGGCAGGTGTGAAAGCTTTTTTTACTTAGACATCTGTTTTAGTAGACGCTCCAGGCCTCTGCATGAGCAAGGAAGCCCCCCTACTGTTTTACAGAGGAAGGATTCTGGATTCCTGATGAAATGGAGCGTCCATTCTGTCAGCCTGCTCCAAGCTGCACTGGGAGAATTTACCCTGTCAACTTGCATCAGGAGGGTTCTAAAGCGAGGGGAAAGATTCTTCCCTGTAAATCAAAAGCAGCTTGCTTCTCAGATTTCAAAACTACAAAGAAGTTTCTACCACCAATGGAAAAGGCAGGTGAACATGCCACCTACAGAATGCTGCACACACAAGTCTCCTCTTTTGAAATTAGGTTACGATCTGATAGGTGATTTAGAAGAACTCATATTTCTATTCCTGGTAAGGATTAGGCTAGGAATTTGGAGCAGTCTTTTTTGTTTCAGCTGTGGGGTAGGTTATCTCTAACGGCCTCTTTTGGGGGGGAGGGCGCTTTGGAATCCCAAGAGTGAAGATGTAGCTAAAGCCTTGGATCAGAATCTGCATATTTCTACTAATGGGCCAGAAGGGGCCCAGGGGAGGCCAATGTCTTTTGTTCCACAATTCAGAGCACCTGGTGAGTGATTGATTTAGCAGGTGTCTTCTTTGAGGAAGCTCTCACCAACAAATCTTTGCAGAGAGCTTCTGTCTGATGAATCTTTTCTTCTATGTAGATGTAGTCCCAGACCTAAAGTGTACTGGAATTTTTCCTTTACCTTTTTTCTAAGGGGAAAATTTTTTACTTGGAAATGCCAGGCCTAGAAGAAAAATCACATTGTATGACTTCAGCTCTCTCCCTACATTTTCACATGAATGAAATATGGCAAAAATGAAAGTAAAGGACAGCCAGGAAGGGAGAAAAAACAGCATTGTCAGCAGGAGGGAGTGGTATGGAAGGGGGGGAAAGCATTCCCACTGACTTTGCCTTGGTAATGTGTTGTGTTGTGTTATGTTGTGTGTGTTGTGTGTGTGTGTGGTTTTATATCAATGCTGTCAAAGCCACCTCCTCCCCATCACCATCACAGCAGGGTTTGTTGTTGTTCAGTTGTTTCAGTCAGTCAGTCTGACTCTTACGACCCCATTTGGGGTTATCTTGGCAAAGATACTGCAGTGGTTGGCCAGTTCCTTCTCCAGCTCATTTTACAGATGAGGAAACTGCAGCAAACAGGGTTAGGTGACTTGCTCAGGGTCACACAGCTAGTAAGTGTCTGCATATCTCTCCCAAGAGAAGGGTCTGGGGCACTCATTCCTCTCCCCCCACCCTCCCCATTTGCTGTATGGCTCTGTCTTATTATATAAATTTAGGGAGTTGACAAGATAATGGTACTCAAGAATATCTAGTTCCCCAAGTGGAAGATTATGCTCTTTACTTTTGGGGGGTTGGATATTCTAGATACAGTGGTGGGGAACCTGGGGCCTAGAGCCTCTACCCTGCAGCTCCGTTAGGGGAATTAAAAGACATTTTTTCCTTGGAAAAAGACAAAAGAAAAAATAAAAGCCTCAATACAGTAAACTTCAGGTATTTTGTGGGTTAAATAGGCTTTTATACCCTTCCAACACTGAATCAAAATTTAATTTCTGAAAATATGTAATGAAATTAACCCCCCAAGTAACACATTTCTTGTACATTAAATTGCCAATATTTTATAACTAATCCCCAGATATTCACACATCAAAAACAGTAAACATCCACACTTTAAGATGTAATGGCTGACATCCAACAAAATGCTAGTCACCTCTAGAGTAAAATACAAAAAAACCTTTCAGAGTTCACAAATATATTATAATGGCAAGATATGTGATTCAACCAGAGTGCCATTTTAAAGTGATTCCAGCATTAAGCATGGACGTACTTTGTTCTTCACATTTATGCTTGCTTTGAATCTATGCTTTTTAAAGACAGTAATATTTTATCTAGACACTAGACAATAAGTTATCAGATTGCTGATTAAGTAGCAATAAAGAGACTTTTAAGGGCTGGCCTAAGGCCTTACAATTACGTAATTGTAAGCATACATATCTATATCTATAGCTCTATCTATATCTATATCCATATCCATATCTATATCCACATCTATATCTATCCACACAATATACATATATGTGTGTGTGTGTATATATATATATATACACACACACACACACACATATATGTATAACGAAATGTTTCCTAAAGACAATCAACCCTTCTTGGGGGATTATGGTCTCTGTGTTAATCGGCAAATGCCCATAATCTATTCTAGAATTCCTGCGTTGCCGTAGATCTTTGACCTCTTTGCCTTATTGACTGCAGGGCTATTTTCATATTGAAAATTTGGAACTACAAAGACAGCTTAAAAATCTTTTAGTAAGATCCTAGTATGAAGATGAATGGAGTGCTGGACAGAGGCCAGTGAGTCAGAAGACATGGATTAAGTGTATCTACACCAGTAAAATCACAGGTCCATTCTAGAGGGGACAAATCTCACTGGACACAACAGAGGCTTAATCAGTGCATGTTGCATCAGTAGTAAGAAACACCGGAAAATAAGAGGTTTGGTGTTGGTCCCCAGGTTTGAGGATGAGTGAATCACTGGGGAGCTCTATCAGATTCATTTAACAGTTATCAGGCCTTTTAGTATTTCTTGGAAAGTGTCTTTTAGTTCCCCAGCCAAGATAATCTTCCAGGATGAAGACTGTACAGTTTTCCCTTCCACATTGCCGGGGTTAGGAGTTCAGTGCCCTGCAATCTGGAAAATTCATGTAAAATTCTTTGACCTTCCCTTTGTAGCAGAGAAGAAGTTTGAATTATTATGGTGTTAAAAGATAAAATATATTGATATTTTACAATACTATACATATATCTCATGCATTTCTGAGTTTCTAAACTTCTCCTGTGTCTTCTCTTGGTCTTCATGTGTCATTTGTGACTTCTTCAAAACTCCCCCCAAATTCCCATTTAATTTCTTATGCCAACCCATGATATACAGAAACCTCAATATATTGAAACCATGATGGGGAAGGTTGCTATGTGGAAGAGATAACTGTAGAGTAAGCCTCGGCGATGGGGCAAACAAGACTTGGGAAGTAGGAACCGTAATTCACATGAAGGGACTATTCTGAGTGAAAGAACAGCTAGTGTTGGTCCAGACTTGTCAGTTCATTGCTAGCAGGGAACTCTCAGGAAAGAAAACTATCTTTCAGCAGGTTGGAAGAGAAGCTGAATGCTCTGACTATGCATGTGTGTTCAGGCCTTAAAAAAACTCAATTATTGGGTAAGTAAACAGAGGAAGTCACTGGAATGAATTTCCTTGTCACTCTTGCCCCAGGGCTGTGGAATGTTTCCTACAGTGACTTTTGTTTGTATAATGATTCAAGACAGTAGTACAGGAAAAGAACTCAGATGTTAAAATAAAAAAAAGAGCCAAATGCATTTGTGGCTAATGGAAATAAGTAGAGGCCATCCCATGGAGTCCTGACTAAGGAGAGAAGAGTATGCAATAAAAAAAAGGAGGATCCAGACATCAGAGTTGTGAGTGAGCAGGCTTTTACTTCAATCTCCTGAAACCTCCTTCTCTGAGGGGTTTGGCTGGATGACTCGACTGAAGTGATAATGAGCAGGAAACCATATGGATCATTCCTTCAGCCTTCTACAATCTGCCTTCACTGGAGAGCTGGAACTGGTCATTCAAGGTCAGTGATCCAAAAACAACTTCTCTAGTAATAGGAAATGTGCAATTTTGCACAATCTATTCCTTGGGAGGATGTTTTTGGTTTGTTTGTTTTTTTCCCTTCCATTACACTCCAAAGTTTTCTTAGAGACAGATGACTTTTTATGATTATCAGTCTAACAGGTTGAAATAACAAACCTCACGGAATTTTGCCCCTTATAAGACTGACACAATTGTCTTCTACATTTGGATATCCAGAAACTCTGTTGCTAGTAAAAGAAAACTCCAATTTTCAGGTGCCAAGGGGGAAATGTCACCTGTTTTACACAAAACAATCCTCCCACTCCATCCGGCTCCCTCCTTTTCTCCCCCCAAAACAACAAAACCACCTGCTGTCTACTTGGAAACTGAAAAAAATGGTATCCAAGAATTCTGAATGGGAAAAAGCTTTAGTAGGAAGTGATGATAGTATTTCCATCCCGACTTGACCACGTTTAAAATCTCAACAACCCAAGGCCTTCCCAATAAATTCTTGGCTACTTTGATACACACACACACCACCTTCAGATGTCTTCCATCAGTTCATATATATGTATATATTTATATTTCTTCAAATGTCATCCAGCAGTTAAAATAACTGTTGCATGTTCCTATTAAGACCTAGAATTTTTGTAGACTTCCTATGTAGGTCCACATAGCCCTGTATTACATTTCCAAGGTAACTTCTTTTATTGGGTTTTCAATATAAACAGGGGCTTGGGGAATTACTTCTCACTGGCCACATTTCTTTCTGTTAGTGGAAAAGAAGGAGAGGCTCTTTTAAACATCTTCCATTCATCTTGTTATCCTTCGTGCTATGAAATTACAGAGCTGGAAGAAATTTCAAGAGGTCATCCTATACCCTCTCTTGAGGCTGGCAAGTCTATACTTCCTCCAAAGCATATATTTGTTGGTCTTGTTTTTAAAGACCCCTAGGGAAAGACATTTTACAATGTTCCTTGCTAGGTTAGAGCAGGGTTTAATTGCTCTTCTTGAGAGGCAGCATGGTATGGTGGAAAAACATTGGACTGAGTGTCATTCCTGAACTTGATGATGAATTTTGGGTCACTGGATTCAGATGGCTGTGGAGGAGAAGTGAGGCTGGTGACCTGCACAACCCTCTCTCACTCAGAACAAAGTCAAGTGCAAGTTATGTCATCATTTCTCTGATGGCATGGTCTTTCCTTGGCAATGAAGGATGAACACAACACAACAACAACAATGACTGTGTGAAGGGGCAAATCTCTTGTCTTCTTTGAGACTTGGTGTTCCCATCTGTTTTTTTTTTAAATTTTATTTAAATTTATTTAACTTTTCATCATTCATTTTCATAAAATTTTGGGTTCCAAATTTTCTCCCCATTTCTCCTCTCCCCTACCCCAAGCATTCTAATTGCTCCTATCACCAATCTGCCCTCCCTTCTAACATGCCTCCCTTTCCTTATCCCCATCTTCTCTTTTGTCCTGTAGGGCAAGATAACTTTCTATACCTCATTACCTATATTTCTTATTTCCCAGTTACAAGAACAATACTCAACAGTTGTTCCTAAAACTTTGAGTTCCAACTTCTCCTCCTTCCTCCTTCCCCACCCATTCCCTTTGGGAAGGCAAACAATTCAACATAGGCCATATTTGTGTAGTTTTGCAAATGACTTCCATAATAGTCGTGTTGTGTAAGACTAACTATATTTCCCTCCATCCTATCCTGCCCCCCATTGTTTCTATTCTCTCTTTTGATCCTGTCCCTCCCCAAGAGTATTGACTTCAAATTGCTCCCTCCTCCCACTGCCCTTTCTTCCATCATTCCCCCCACCCCTGCTCATCCCCTTCTCCCCCACTTTCCTGTATTGTAAAATAAGTTTTCATACCAATATGTGTGCATTTTATTCCTTCCTTTAGTCAAATTTGATGAGAGTAAGCTTCATGTTTTTTCTCTCACCTCCCCTCTTTTTCCCTCCACTGAAAAGTCTTTTACTTGCCTCTTTTATGAGATAATTTGCCCCATTCCATTTCTCCCTTTCTCCTCCCAATATATTTCTCTCACAGCTTAATTTCATTTTTTTAAGATATGATCCCATCCTATTCAATTTGCCCTGTGCTGTGTGTGTGTGTGTGTGTGTGTGTGTGTGTGTGTGTGTAATCCCACCAACTACCCAGATACTGAAAAAAGTTTCAAGAGTTACAAATATGGTCTTTCCCTGTAGGAATGTAAATAGTTCAACTTTAGTGAGTCCCTTATGATTTCTCTTTGCTGTTCACCTTTTCATGGTTCTCTTCATTCTTGTGTTTGGAAGTCAAATTTTCTTTTCAGCTCTGGTCTTTTCATCAAGAATGCTTGAAAATCCTCTATTTCATTGAAAGACCAATTTTTCCCCTGAAGTATTATACTCAGTTTTGCTGGGTAGGTGATTCTTGGTTTTAGTCCTAGTTCCTTTGAGTTCTGGAATATAATATTCCAAGCCCTTTGATCCCTTAATGTAGAAGCTGCTAGATCTTGTGTTATCCTGATTGTATTTCCACAGTACTTGAATTGTTTCTTTCTAGCTGCTTGCAATATTTTCTCCTTGACCTGGGAACTCTGGAATTTGGCCACAATGTTCCTAGGAGTTTCTCTTTTTGGATCTCTTTCAGGAGATGATTGGTGGATTCTTTCAATATTTATTTTGCCCCCTCGTTCTAGAATATCAGGGCAGTTTTCCTTGATAATTTTATGAAAGATGATATCTAGGCTCTTTTTTTGATCATGGCTTTCAGGTAGTCCCATAATTTTTGAATTGTCTCTCCTGGATCTATTTTCCACATCAGTTGTTTTTCCAATGAGATATTTCACATTATCTTCCATTTTTTTCATTCTTTTGGTTTTGTTTTGTGATTTCTTGGTTTCTCATAAAGTCATTAGCCTCCATCTGTTGCATTCTAATTTTTAAAGAACTGTTTTCTTCAGTGATCTTTTGAATCTCCTTTTCCATTTGGCTAATTCTGCTTTTGAAAGCATTCTTCTCCTCATTGGCTTTTTGACCCTCTTTTGCCAATTGAGTTAGCCTATTTTTAAAGGTGTTATTTTCTTCAGTATTTTTTTGGGTCTCCTTTAGCAGGGAGCTGATCTGCTTTTCATGATTTTCTTGCATCTCTCTCATTTCTCTTCCCAGTTTTTCCTCCACCTCTCTTCGTTGATTTTCAAAATCCTTTTTGAGCTCTTCCATGGCCTGAGACCATTCAATATTTATTTTGGATGTTTGGGATACAGAAGCCTTGACTTTTATGTCTTTCCCTGATGGTAAACATTATTCTTCTTCATCTGAAAGGAAGGGAGGAGATATCTGTTCACCAAGAAAGTAACCTTTTATGGTCTTATTTTTTTCCCCTTTTTTGGGCATTTTCCCAACCAGTTGCTTGACTTTTGGGTCCTTTGTCAAGAGTAGGGTATACTCTGGGAATCTGTAAGATCTCAGTTTCTCCAAGGTGGCACAATGAAGCATGTATACTGTTCTGGGAGCAGAAAGAGATTTTGGTACCCAGAATCTTAGCAGTTTCCTCTCCACAATCACCTGGCCTTCAGTTCTGCCAAGTTAACACTGGGGGGCTGGGATTCAGTCAAGCTGTGGGGGCAGGGTCGCCATTCAATGCAAGACAAAGACCAGCTCCCTCAGGGCCTCTACACAGGGCCGAGGTAATAATTAGCTCCTCAGTGCCCTCAGGGGTTTTATGATCCAACAATGGATTCGGGCTGCTGTAGGGGCTGATATGGGAAGTGCTGCCGCATGCCCCATGTGGCCTCTGTGGCCGCTGCCTGAGGCTGGAGCTATGGGAAGGCCCTTCTCCCTTCTCAGGCAGCTGAAAAAATCCTGTCACTGACCTTTGGTGCCTGTGGGTTGAGGGATCTTCGAACTGCTGCTACTGGGACTAGGGATTCCTCGACTGGAGATTATGCCCCCGAGGGCTGTTCAGGAGCCATATACCTTGAGGCCAAGGCTGGACTTGACATTTCCCGTGGGTCTTTCAGGTCACCCAGGGCTGGAAATCTCCTCCACTCTGTTGTTCTCTACTTCTGCTGTTCCAGAATTTGTTGAGAGTCCCTCTCTACAGGTATTTTATGGGCTGTGTGGGGACAGCCTGCATTTGTGTGTCTTTCTACTCTGCTATCTTGGCTCCCCCCCACCCCTGTGTTCCCATCTTAAAAATGATGATGACAGTAATTGTATTAGTGATTCACAGGGTTGTTGAGGAAAGTTCAATCAATCAATCAATTAACAAGCACTTAATAAGTATCTAGGCACCATGCTAGGCACTAGGGACACAGATATAAAAGTGAGATCTAGCCCCTGTCCTCAAGGAGCTTATATTTTACTGGGGAGGGGGCATAAACATTTCATATATATATACATATATATGTAACATATAATGTATATGAGTATGTATATACATATATATGAGTTTGTACACACATATACATATGTGAGTATGTATATACATATATACATATATATACATACATATATGTAAACACATATATACACACACACACCAAAATAAATATGTGATAATTTAGAAAGGAACACTAATGGGTCAACTAGATGTCACAGAGCTAAAAGACCCTGAGTCAGGAAGATCTGAGTTTAAATCCATCTTCAGACATTTACTAGCTTTTTTGACCCTGGGCAAATTATTTAATCTCTGTTTGCCTCAATTTCCTCATCTGTAAAATGAGGATAATAATAGCACTTCCCTCACTAGGTTGTTGTGAGGATCAAAAGACATAATAATTGTAAAGCATTTAGCACCATGTCTGGCACATAGTAAGTGCTATATAAATGATAGTTAAAATCATTATTAGTTATGAACAATTTTTACATAGTTGCTTGCATATCATCTCTCTTATTAGAAGTTCTTGAGAATAGGGACTGTTTTTTTTTCTCCCTTTCTTTGTATCCCCAGCACATAGCACAGTGTCTGGCACCTAGTAGGTGCTTCATAAATTCTTAATGATTGTTGACTGACTACTATTTGGGGCAATTAGGAAAGGTCTCTTGAAGGATAGTCATAGGAGTTCCAAGAGGTGGAGATGAGGAGGGAGACCATTCAAGGCATGGGCAAAGACACATGAAAGAAGGTAAAGCCTCCCAGATATTCCCAACCATTAGGCTAGGTTATCTGGGTTGTAGAATGTTTCAAGTGGAACACTATGTCATCAGCCTGGAATGATAAACAGAAATTAGATTGTGAACACCTTTACATCGCAAATAGAGAAATCTGTATTTTATCTGAAAGGCAATGGGGAGCTCCTGAAACTTCTTTAGCTGATCAGTGATATTACCAGGCCTGAGCTTTAGGATGATCAATTTGGCATTTGTAGGGTAGATGGCAGCTAGGCAGGATGATGGATAGAAAATTTGGTCTGGGGTCAGGAAGACCTGAATTCAGAGCTAGCCTCAGACAGGCATTTACTAGTTGTGTGACCTTGGGCAAGCTTTTTGACCTTTGTTTGCCTCAGTTTCCTTGTCTGTAAATGGAGATAATAATAGCATTCACCTCAGGGTTGTTGTGAGGATCAAATGAGATAATGTTTGTAAAGTACATAACACTGGCATAATATAGTGACTAGCACATAGTAAGCATTCGATAAATGTTATTATTATTATATGGAGTATAAAAGGGAAAGAATGGGTGCCAGGAGACCAATTAGGAGGCTATCACAATAATCCAGGCTAGAAGCAATCAGGGCCACACCAAGATGGTTATAGTGTGAATAGGAATTGTCAAGGTTTGGTGACTGATTAGCCATGGTGGGGGAGGTGAGTGATACTGAAAAGGATGACTCCTAGGTTGTGCATCTGGGTGACTGGAAGAATGTTGGCATCTTTCGCAGAAATAAAGTTAGGAGGAATGAACTGAGGGGGAATAATGAGTTCTCATAAATGTGAGCTATAATGAGATGCAGTGAAAAGTACATTGGGTTTGAAGTCAGGTGACCTTAGTCTAAATCCAACTCTGCTGCATATAACTAGTGGGACCTATGACATGACATTTCAATTCCTTTTTGGGGCCTCAGTTTCCTCATCTGTAAAATAATGGCATTGGACTAGATGGTATCTAAAAAACCCCTCTTTGCATTCAATTCTATGATCATGTTTTTGCTGGTGAGAAACCCTTACTCACTAAATTTTCTCTTCATGCAATTTAAACCCTGTTCTAACTTGAGAGCATCCGATCTTATCTTGATCCTTTCTCACCTTACTTCCCTTCCAGTACTCCAGTCAAAGGAGTATTTTCTGCTTCTTGAACATTACCCTGCACTATGAATTCAATTCAACATTTATTAAAGCCCCTAGAATATACAAGGCACTGTGCTAGGTGCTGAGAACACAAAAGCATAAATGGAAAAGTGTCTTTTCTAAAAAGATTCATATTTGATTGGGAGACAGAATGGGTAAAAAGATAGGTAAATGCAAAATTGTTTGAGGAGAGCCCTAATAATTTGAAGGACTAGGAAAGATTTGATTTGAGCCTTGAAGAAAACGAAAGATTTTAAGAGGCAGGGTCGAGGAGAAGGAAGGACATTCCACGTGTAGGAGTCAGTGTTTTCTAGTGATGGGAGGGGAGTAGAGAAGGGGAAGGAGGATAGAATTCTAAGACAGTAGAGGAAGAAGATCAGTTTATCAAAGGTCTGGTGAGATAGGCTTCAGGCCAATTGGGAAGGGTTGAAAATGCCAAGTTGAGTGGTTTATAGTTTATCTTAGAGCCAATGGGAAGCTACTAAAGGCCTTCTAACAAGGGAGTGATATGGTTAAAACCATGCTCTGTAGAGGCTGAATTGGAGGGGGTTTGGAGACCTGAATTTGATTCTCAGCTTTGTCACTCATTAGATTTTCGACCTTGGACTTTTACTAATTACAGCCTCTATGAAGGAGAGTAATACTTACATTCCCTACCCTGTAGTGTCATAAGGATCAAATGAGATTATATGGAAAAAGCTTTGTAAACATAAATGTATACTTACAATCTTCTACCTTCTGTTGAAACAGCTCCAACTCTGGTGTGCTCACTACCTGATGAGAAAGTACATTTTCGTTTTGGAGAGCTCCAATTTTGAGAAAGCTCTTTCTTTGTGCAGAGTTGAAATCTTACCTCCTAATAATTTTTAAAATTAAATTATTTTGTTTTCAGTGTTCCACAATCACTTCCATATATCTTAGATTTTTTATCACTCCCTCCCCTTCTTTCCCCTGAGACAGCATACAATTTTATATAGGTTAAATACATTTTCACCTTAGTCATGTTACATAGAACCTCCTAATAATTTTTTGCCTATGATCTCACTTTTACTTCGTAGAATCTAGAACCTGTCTGATGGAAGGATTTTCTACATGAATGGCAATCTTTCAAAAATATGAAGACAAAAATGTCTCCTTTTTAGGTTAAAATGTACCTGGTTCCTTCAACTATTCCTTTTTAACCTTCCAAACCCCTCGCCAACAATCTCACTCATTAAAAAAAATCTGTTAAGTGAATGACTGTGCTGGATGACCAACAAACTTCTAAGACAGATTTTAAGATTGTAATCCGATTAAATTTATTTGTTATTTTGAGGTATGATAATTAGAATAAATGGTAAGTAGTTCCTATCAATTACTTTAGCACTATTATTATTATTATCTATATGGAAACCAAGTATTAAATAAGAGTTAGCTGGGGAGAAAGTGAGAGGAAAGAGATGAGAGTGGGGAATAGGAAGCTGCTCTGAGGCCCTCTGCAGATGGATGAGGTGGGATGAAGTATAGGGTGGGATCAGGAAAAGTTTAATGAAAACAGCATTTGAATTGGGTCTTGAAGAATAAGTAGCCATTCAAAAAGTGGAGGGTTTTTCTTCTGGGGTGGTGGTGGTGGTGGTATATTTCAAGCATGGGAATTAACAGGGAGGTTGTTGCTAACTGCATTATAAGCACAATGTAGACCCAGTGCCAATATGATATATAACTACTTGGAGCAGCTGAAATGATTGGATTTGTAAAGATAAGGGCCATAGGTGAGTAAAACTCATCAATTGATTCTTATTGTATTTGTTGTTAGGTAAATAGGCATGTACTACTTTACTAGGCTTTGGGCTTGGCTAGCAGATGGCAAACCTGATGAACTGATCTTGTGCCTGATGGTACAGACACTCTCCCCTACCTTACTACCCAGTAGATTTCCTTTTATTTTCATCCTTTTTTATCATTTTACCTTCTTCCTTCTCTTACGCTACTTAAAGCATACTGGTGACACACAGTGCTATCCTATGGGTAATGTGTAGTTGTGCTAGTTAGCATTTTAACTGATGACTGCCTCCTGGGGCTTCACTATATTAGTGCCATACTTAATGAAGGTGCCTAATTGGCTTAAGTTCTACTGAAACTCAGAACAACTGAGTTTAAGAGAACCATCAGCTTTAGCCTCTCCTGTAGTAGGGATTATAGGCTTGTACCACCATGACCTACTCATCTTGTTCTTGATAACTATTTCTTTAAGATGTCAAGGTTACTTTCCATTCTATTTCTGTCTTAAAATATTAGCAGGTGGGCACAACTTGGCATGACATACTTAATAGAGAGGCTCTCAATTACTTCACCCAATTTGTAAGATATTAAAATGTCTTTTATTGGCTTTGAGCCTAACTCCTACATGAGTCTACTCAGGATAGTGCAGGTTGATGATGAACCTCTGATAACCACTTTTTGGGTGAGATTTTCTAGCCTTTTGGGTATTCATTGCGAAGTTCTATAAATCTAACTTGTATTTTTCTATTTAGTTGATGAATATATCACATGTAAGAGACCTAAAAGTAGTACATCACACCAGATAGATTAAATCTATTGGCTTGCTCCCTTATCTATAATATCTGTGTCATAAAAGAAAATTATATTGGTCTGTTAGCGTTTGAGTGTCCCAAAGCATGCTGTTTACTACTCTTTGTTTTCATTTCTAAGGGAGAACAAACTAGTTACTTGGTCTTTTAGTATTGCCCATAATTCAGGAGTTAAATGGACTAGTATTATCTTTGAAACCTGATTATTTCATTCCTTAGGCTCAATTAAGCAATACTTGAGAACCTACTATTTACCTAATACTGTTCTAGGTGCTATAGGATCTTGAAACTATATTATCTTCTAGTCATGTCTGTCTTCAAATGTCTATAACTTCATTTATCTTCCTTTCTAGATGATTCCCAAATCATCATCCCTGATCTCTTTTTCTGAGCTTTGTTTCTGTGTCTCCAACCACAGTTGTAATTAGGAATCTTTACACTCAGAGAATCAACCATTGTCTGGGTGCACTCCTGCCTACCATCTGGCAGCTTCCTGTTTCAACTAGATATTCTTGCAGCCTAGTTAAACTTTGGTGATTTTATGCTGCTGGATTGTGAATCCCTTCCACATTGCGAGTTTCCTCATCACGGTTTTGATAACATCATCAGTCGACATAAAAATTAAATGAAAATTTTTTGGGGAGTTTTGCAGAAGCTGCAGGCAGGTGAGGCCAGAAGATGACACAGAAAACATTTAGCAACTCAGAAATACATAAAATATATCTATAGTATTGTATAATAGAAACATATTTTATCTTTTAATACCAAAACAATTCAGATTTCTTCTCTAGTACAAAGGAAGGGCCAAAAATTTTTATGTGAATTTTCCAGATCATGGGGCACCATGCCCCTAACTCCTGCGATGTGGAAGGGATAACTGCATTGTTAACACCCTCTACACTCTGCACCTTGGAACAAAATCTCAGTCATTTTGTCCTGCCTTATCTCTAGCTACCTGCTATATATTTCTAATTAGATGTCACTTTACGTACAACAAGAAAAAGAGTTATGTGGCCCAGTGGAGAGAGTGCTGGATCCAGAGTCAGAAAAATCCAAGTTCAAATCCTGTCTCAGACTCTTATTAGTTTGATCCTGGAAAAGTCACTTGACCACTGTCAGCTGTAGTTTCTTCATTTGTAAAATGGGGATAATAACAATACCTGTCTCCTGGGGTTGCTGTGATGATCAAATGAGATAACATATACAAGTATATTGAAAACCTTAAAGTGATATAAAAATTCTAACTGGCTATTCTTATCATTAACTCATCTGAGAAATCAAAGCTATCTGTAGTCAAATGAAATAGTGCTCTAAGTCACTTTTGATTAGAGAAATGCAAATTAAAATAACTCACATGTATCAGATTGGCTAATATGACAAAAAAGGAAAATGCTGAAGAGGATGTGGGAAAATGGGGACACTAATGCATTCTTGGTGGAGTTGTGAATTGATTTAACTAGTCTGGAGAGCAATTTGGAACTATGCCCAAAGGGCAACCAAATTGTGAGACCCTTTAATTCAACAATATCACTTTTAGGTCTATATCTTAAAGAGATCATAAAAATGAGAAAAGGACCCACATGTACAAAAATAATTATAGTAGCCCTTTTTTGGTGACAAAATATTGGAAACTGAGATGTCCATCAATTCATATACAAATTGTGGTATATGAATGTAATGGAATACTTTGTGCAATAAGAAATGAGCAGGTAGATTTCAGAAAAACCTAGAAAGATGTATACAAAGTGACACAAATTGAAATGAGCAGAACCAGGAAAACATTGTATACAGTATGAGCAACATTATATGATGATCAACTATGAATGACTTAGCTCTTCTCAGCAACACAGTGATCCAAGACAAGTACAAAGGACCAAAGATGGGAAATGTTATCCACATCCACATAAAGACTCTGAATGTAGATCAAAGCACACTTTTTTGTGTGTTTTTTCCTTTTGATTTGTTTCTTCTTTCACAACTGTGACTAATGTGGAAATGTGTTTTACATAATTGTACACCTATAACCTATATAAAATGATCTACCATTTTAGGAATAGGAGAGGGGAGGGAGGGAGAGAAGGAGAGAAATCTGGAACTCAAAATCTTGTAAAAATGAATGCTAAAAATTGTTTTGACATACAGTTGGGAAAAAAATAAAATACTCTTAACAGTCATTAACTCATCTGTCCCTTGAAATTACTCTATCCTAATTTACCTATTTCTATCAATAGAACTTTCATTCATTCCTCTAATCAATCCAGGTTAGTAAACTCAGCCATCTTTGACTTCTCATCTCTTACACACTTATCAAATCAGATATAAGTAGTATTGATTTTTCTTTTGGAATACCTTGTACATGTATCTTTTTCTTTCCATTCTATTCTATGCTACTACTCCAAGCATCAGAGATAATTCCACCCATCTTTCTCCATCTTAATCCAAAAAGTCCTAGAATATCCTGTTTATATTTCACTATAGGAACTTTCTAATAGACAGCAGATTCTTGGGCTATTTGCAATCTAACTTTTTCTCTATACATTCAGAGAAACTGTAAGATCATTGAAAAACAACGTATTTTATATAAATTTATATATGTATGTCTGTGTGTTGTCTTCCTTGATAGGATGTGAGCTCCTTTCTCCTTTCCTATCTATTTTGTTCCTTTTTTTTTTTTTTTGGTTCAAGGTTTGCCTTTCCATTGTCATAATCCAGCTGTGACTATATGGTACAAGCCCACTTTGTTTACTATCATTTTGCTCTATGCCTTGGGATAGAGATACCTGAGTCTATGAACTGTTTTTGTCCCTTTTTTCCTGTAATTGTCTTCTCTGAATTTGTGATTGTATTTCATATTCTTTTTGGGCTATACCTGTGTTCTTTATGGTATCTGACTTAACAGTAATATTGAGGGTATTGAGGGTATTTTGATTTTTCTCCCCTTTAACTGAAAACCTTTTTTTTCAGATGATATTTTATTCATATCTTTTATTTGTACATTTCCTACATTCTCCCTACATCTTTCCTTTTTCCCTTTCAGAGAATCGCTTCTTATAACAACAACAAAATTTTAAATTTTAAATGAAGAAAAAGGGAAAAAAAATCAACCAAGCCAATCAATATAAAAAAAAAACCTGACAAGAAATACAATGCTTTACATCCATGGCGCCTGTCCCCCTCAAACTCTGCAAAGAAATGGGAGCAGTATCTTCTCAGATCTTTTCTTTGGGACCAAGTCATTGTAATTTTATAATATTAATTTTTGAATGTTTCTGGTTTTTTCCCATTTACATTGTTATAGTCAGTGTGTATATATGTTTTTGCTTATGTTTCCTTCACTTTGCATCAGTTCATGGAAATTTTTAAAATCCTCTTTATTTGTAACTTCATATAGCACAGGAATAGTCTATTACTTCATGTGTGATACATGTGGTTAGTCATTATCCAGTTGATGGGCATCTACTTTATTTTTAGTTCTTTGATTCCACAAAGAGTTCTACTCTAAATATTTCAGCATGTCCAGAGATTTTCTTTTTGTCAGTGACTTCCTTGGGGTATATTCCTACCAGTGGAATCCCTGGGTCAAAGGGTTTGTACATTTTAGCCATTTTACTTATGTAATTCCAATTGTTTTGAAAACTTTGTTCATTAGATCTACAGCTCTCCAGGAAATAGCTTTTTCTTAGATGTCCTCTGTCCCTAGGTCAGAGTTCATTATTCCTTTATCTCACAGCCTTTGGACAGAAAGTCAAATGCTATCCTTCATATCTTCTACTTAGCCAACTATTTACTTTCCATACTACCCATCCCCACTCCTTTTATCTTCTAAGTCTTTACTTTCAATAAACAGAGAGATGTAAATCAATCCTGTCTCTCAATCCTTCAAAATCTTGTCTAGGTGTTCATAATCTCTAGACAACGTTTTCCGGTTCCTTCTGGCAGTATCATTTCTTCCCACATGGGTCACCAGTAGTGGGTAGCAGTCCTTAGGTTTGACAAGTCTCTGGAGGCTCACTGTCACATCACAAATTCATGCCCTGGAAGACAGCACACCATCCAGTTGTTCTTGTTGGGTTGACATATGGCTACTTCTGTTCCCATCAGCACGATGTTGCCTACCAACCCAACATATTGTTTCTTCTGGCAGACAGTAATAGATGCTTTTATTCTTGGTGGCATTCCCATAAACTCCCCTTATTCCTCTGTAGAGCATGACAAGTTGTTGGCTTCTCCTTGTCACATTCTGCCCCCTTCTAACCTCTTGACCCTCATAATCTCGGCTTGGATTCTCCTGCGTCCTTATCCCCCTTCTTTATTTTCCTTTTGGGTATTATTATCCATCCTACTGGGGAAATTGTCCTCCCAGTTAAGCTAGAGTGTAGTTTACCCTGTACTTTTTCACTTTTTTCTCTTAGCAGAGATACCTGATGTGCATTTGTTTCACATGTATCTGTTGATTGTGATAGAAACACAGTGAGATTTCAGCAGATGACCAGAATGGTTCCCTTGCCCTCTATTCCTGCTGTCATTGAGATGCCCTGTTGTTTGTGGTTCCCCTCACCACTCCCGCTGTGACCTTGGTTGGCACACTGCCTGTTGACTGTACCTGTTCACAGTCACCAAGGATTTGAGGGTGCCCGCTTTCATAGGCAATGAAGGGACATTTCTCCTTACTTACCTTCTTAATCCCCTAGTCTGTCATGTGTGAACAATCAGGGATTACTTATCTCCTAATTGCCTGCAACATAAGAAGTAGGCTCAGTCAACAGGTATTTTCAAGGAATCTTGCCAGAAAAATTCTAAGTCCACTCAGCACTTCCAATTGCCCTCTTTTTTTTTTTTTCTTGCTGCCAATTCAGATCTTTATCACCTTCTGCTTGAAATACTACAGTTGTTGTCAGGGTCCTGGGAACACTGCCATCAGCACTCTGGAGAGAATAGGAAAGGATTCAAAAGATGTGGTTTAGGACCCAGCAGTGTCACTGCTCAGAACATTGGGCTGCGCTGTCATGAAAATCTTTAGCAGTTTATGTAAAACACAGTCAAGTATATGAGACTTCTCCTGTGGACACACGCAAAATAGGGAAACACCAGAATAGACACAAACAGGGAAAGGCATCCAGGTTAGAGGTCAGCTGTGCGGCAAAAAGTTCTCACATCCCTTTTTCTCTTGCTATCTTTCCATGCGAAACACTCAGTTCCTAGGATAGAGGCCAAGCTAATGTCTATCTCTTCCATGTAGCCTTCTTTGACCACTCCCAGTTCACATAGTGATTCTCTCTCTCTTCCTCTCTCTGTCTATCTGTCTCTCTTTCTCTTTCTCCTTATCCTCTTTTTCTCTCTTCTTTTCTCTCCCCTCTTTTCCCTCTCTCTTCCCTCCTTTCCCTCTCTCTCCTTCCTTCTTTCTCTCTCTCCTCTTCCTTTCCCTACCTGTTTCAGTCTCTCTCTTCCTTCTTCCCTTACTCCCCCCTCTCTTCGTCTGTGTCTCCTTTTCCTTTCTCTCTCCCTTTCTTTCTCTTTCTTTGTCTCCCTCATTCTCCTTCCCCCCTTCCACAGAACTTTCATGATGTTTATTGCCTTGATTTATCATTTCTGGTCTTTCATTGTCTTCTCACATTAAAAAAATTAAAATGGGGAAGGGACCTGAGAAGCCCGAGAGTAGCGGGCGAAACCAGCGGAGCAGGAGACAGGCCAAACCGAGCCGGTGAGAGCCGCTGAGCACCAGATATCAGCGC
The DNA here is from genome assembly GCF_028372415.1 of Notamacropus eugenii. Classification (NCBI taxonomy): domain Eukaryota; kingdom Metazoa; phylum Chordata; class Mammalia; order Diprotodontia; family Macropodidae; genus Notamacropus; species Notamacropus eugenii. The sequence goes on along the minus strand of NC_092876.1, from coordinate 198,862,653 downwards.
AGCAGCCCTTGAAACCTTCAGCCTGAAGACTGAACTTCGGTAAGTCACCTACTTGAACTTCCAGGAGCTAGGATGGCGGAGTGATCAGTAAATGCTCTCTCCTCCCCCCTGATGACCGTGAAAGAACCATAAAATTCTTCCCCAGATAAATCCTGGATCAGCGGGAACAGCAGAAGGGGGCAAATAGTCTCATAACACCAGAGGCTAGAAAAATAGCAAAGGGGGATTCTTCCTACTGTGGCGGAGACAATCTGGAAGGACAGACGACCCAGGGCAGAGAAAATTCGCACTGAGACCCAGGCAAGCCTCAGAGCCGGGAGACAAGCCCCAGGAGGGGCGGGAACACGCATTAGCTTCTAGGCGTGCCCCAGCCTCCAGGGGAATAGGGAAGCTGGGATCACCATCCCCTGACCTTGCCTTTGCCTCAGGTCAGCTGAGGAGATCTCCTGAGACCAGACCACCCCTCCCACACACCTAACAAGCTAACCCCAGGGTTGATCTGGGAAACAAAAAAAAAAAGCCTGCTTTTAGCCTAGTCACACATCAGCTCAACTTAAAGATCTGTACCTTCTGACTGAAGAACCAGAAGCTACAACACTCAGCCAACATCATGAATCGGAAAAAGCAGACGAAAAGTGAAAAAACCATAGAATCTCTCTATGGGGATAAGGACCAAAACACAAACACCAAAGAGGTCAGAGCTGAGACTGTACTTCCATCTGAAACCTCAGATGGGACTATGAATTTTTCGCAAGCACAACTAGATTACCTGGAACATCTGAAGAAGGATATAAAAGAAAAACTGGCCAATGATTTTAAAATTATAAAAAAAGAATTCACTGATGAGAACATCACTCTGAAAAGGAAAATTGAACAAATGGAAAAGGAAGTTCAAAAATTAACTGGAGAGAATAATTCCCTAAAAGGAAGAGTTAATCAAACGGAAAAGGAAACCCAAAACCTAATTGGGAAAATTGATCAGATGGAAAAGGAAACCCAAAACCTAACTGAGAAAATTGGTCGAATGGAAAAAGAAGTGCAAAAATTAAATGGAGAAAATGGCTCCTTAAAGGGAAAAATTGGTCAGATGGAAAAGGAGATGCAAAAGCTAACTGAAGAAAACAATACAATGAAGATTAGAATTGGGCAAGTAGAAACTAATGACTCAATGAGGCAACAAGAATCAGTCAAACAAAATCTAAAGAATGAAAAGATAGAAGAAAATGTAAAATATTTAATTGGAAAAACAACTGACCTGGAAAATAGATCCAGGAGAGAAAATTTAAGAATTATTGGCCTGCCAGAAACCCATGATGAAGAAAAGAGTCTGGACAATATCTTCCAGGAAATCATCAAGGAAAACTGCCCAGAAGTACTAGACTCAGAGGGCAAAATAGTCATCGAAAGAATCCACCGTTCCCCTCCCGAAAGGGATCCCAAACTCAAAACCCCAAGAAATATAGTTGCCAAATTCCAGAGCTATCAAGTGAAGGAGAAAATACTACAAGCAGCTAGAAAGAAACAATTCAAATATCAAGGACACACAGTCAGGATCACACAGGACCTTGCAGCTTCTACATTAAAAGATCGAAAGAATTGGAACCCAATATTCCGTAAGGCAAAGGAGTTGGGACTTCAACCAAGGATCAACTACCCAGCAAAGTTCAGCATAACATTTCAGGCAAGGAGAAAGTCATTCAATGAAATAAGGGATTTCCAGAGCTTCCTGACCAAAACACCAGAACTCAATAGACAATTTGACCTTCAAATGCAGGTCTCCAGAGAATCATAAAAAGGTAAAGAGAGGGGAAAAAACAAAAACAAAAACTTGCTACTCAATTAGGGCAAACTGTTTACCTCCCTATAAGGGAATATGATACCTGTTAATCTTGAGAACTGTGCAGCTATTATGATAAAAGGGATATATGTAGAGGGAACGGCCATAAAGTAAATGATGTCATGTCAAAAATATGATTTAAGTATGAGAAGGGATTGTAATAGGAGGTGTAAAAAGGGGGAAGCAGAAAATGGCAAATTATATCACAGGAAGAAGTACAAAACTATAGTAGAGGGAAGGAGGGGAGGGAGATGAGCATTTTTTGAGAGGTACTCTCATCTGATTTGTTCAAAGGAGGGAACAATAATCTTAAGTAGATAATCCTAACTATCTCTATAGGTAGTAGGAGGGGAAGGGGGAAGAAAGGGGAGGGTGGCTAAAAGGGAGGAAAGAAGCAATAAGAGTAAAGGGGAGTAAAAGGGAAGGGGGCTAAAAGAAGGAGGGGAAGGCTGCAGGAGGAGGGGGAGAAAAGTGAATACTATTGAGGAGGGGAAGGGAGACAGGAGAGCTAAAAGCACAAATGGTGGGAAAGAGGTTGGAGGGAAATACACAGATTGTAATCATAACTGTGAATGTGAATGGAATGAACTCTCCCATAAAACGGAGACGGATAGCAGAATGGATTAAAAGCCATAATCCAACAATATGCTGCTTACAAGAAACACATTTGAAACAGGGGGATACACGTAGGATAAAGGTCAAAGGATGGAGCAGAATATATTGTGCTTCAGCTCATGTAAGAAAGGCAGGAGTAGCAATCCTAATCTCAGACAAAGCGAAAGCAGAAATAGATCTAATCAAAAGGGATAAGGATGGAAACTATATCCTGCTAAAAGGCACCATAGACAATGAAGCAATATCATTACTAAACATGTATGCTCCAAGTGGTATAGCATCCAGATTCTTAGAGGAGAGGTTGGGGGAGTTGAAGGAAGAAATTGATAGCAAAACTATACTAGTGGGGGACCTCAACCTCCCCCTCTCTGAACTCGATAAATCCAACCTCAAAATAAACAAGAAAGAGGTTAAGGAGGTAAATAAAACTCTGGATAAGGTAGATATGATAGATCTTTGGAGAAAATTAAATGGGAATAGAAAGGAATATACCTTTTTCTCAGCGGTACATGGAACATTTACAAAAATTGACCATGTACTAGGACGTAAAAATCTCACAATCCAGTGCAGAAAGGTAGAGATAATCAATGCATCCTTTTCAGATCATAATGCATTAAAAATTACATGTAATAAAAGGCCATGGAAAGAGAAACCAAAAATCAATTGGAAACTAAATAATCTAATTCTAAAGAAGGGTTGGGTTAAAGAAGAAATCATAGAAACAATCAACAATTTCATTCAAGAGAATGAAAATAGTGAGACAACATACCAAAACTTATGGGATGCTGCAAAAGCAGTTATTAGGGGAAGTTTTATATCTTTGAATGCTTACATAAATAAAATAGAGAAAGAGGAGATCAATGACTTAGGCTTGCAGTTGAAAAAGCTAGAAAAAGAACAAATTGAAAATCCCCAAGTAAATACCAAATTAGAAATACTGAAAACCAAAAGAGAGATTAATAAAATTGAAATTAAGAAAACTATTGAATTAATAAATAAAACCAATAGTTGGTTTTATGAAAAAACTAATAAAATTGATAAACCTTTGGTCAATCTGATTAAAAAAAAGAAAGAAGAAAATCAAATTACTAATATTAAAAATGAAAGGGGTGAACTCACCTCCAATGAGGAGGAAATTAAAACAATAATTAGAAACTACTTTGCCCAACTTTATGCCCACAAATTCGATAATCTAAATGAGATGGATGAATATTTTAAAAAATACAAATTGCCCAGATTAACAGAAGAGGAAGTTGAATACTTAAACAACCCCATCTCAGAAAAAGAAATTGAACAAGCCATCAATGAACTCCCTAGGAAAAAATCTCCAGGGCCAGATGGATTCACAAGTGAATTCTATCAAACATTTAAAGAACAGTTAATTCCAATTCTACATACACTATTTTTGAAAATTGGGGAAGAAGGAGTCCTCCCAAATTCTTTCTATGATACAAATATGGTTTTGATACCCAAGCCAGGAAGAGACAAAACAGAGAAAGAAAATTATAGACCAATTTCCCTAATGAGTATAGATGCAAAAATTTTAAATAAGATTTTAGCAAAACAAATACAGCATCTTATCATGAGATTAATACATTATGATCAGGTAGGATTCATACCAGGACTACAGGGCTGGTTCAATATTAGGAAAACTATTAGCATTATCGATCACATCAACAACAAAGCTAACAAAAACCACATGATTATCTCAATAGATGCAGAAAAAGCTTTTGACAAAATACAACACCCATTCCTACTAAAAACACTGGAGAACGTAGGAATAAAGGGAACTTTCCATAAAATAATAAGCAGTATCTATCTAAAACCTTCAGCAAGCATTATATGCAATGGGGATAAGCTAGATGCATTCCCAATAAGATCAGGGGTGAAACAAGGTTGTCCATTATCACCACTATTATTCAATATGGTACTAGAAATGTTAGCTGTGGCAATTAGACAAGATAAAGATATTCAAGGAATAAGAACAGCCAAAGAAGAAACTAAGTTATCACTCTTTGCAGATGATATGATGATTTACCTAGAGAATCCCAGAGATTCAAGTAAAAAATTACTTGAATTAATAAACAACTTTGGCAAAGTTGCAGGTTACAAAATAAACCCACACAAATCTTCTGCGTTCCTATATATTAGCAACAAAGTCCAACAGCAAGAGATAGAAAGAGAAATCCCATTTAAAGCTAGGGTAGACAGTATAAAATACTTAGGAGTCTACCTGCCAAAACAAACCCAGGGATTATATGAACACAATTACAAGACACTTTTTGCACAAATAAAGTCAGATTTAAGTAAGTGGAAAAACATTAGATGCTCATGGGTAGGCCGTGCTAATATAATAAAAATGACAATTCTACCTAAATTAATATACTTATTTAGTGCCATACCAATTAAACTATCAGACAATTACTTTCTAGAGCTGGATAAAATAATATCAAAATTCATTTGGAAAAACAAAAGGTCCAGAATATCAAAGGGACTAATGAAAAGAAATGCTTGGGAAGGTGGCCTAGCGCTACCAGACCTCAAACTGTACTATAAAGCAGCAATTATCAAAACCACTTGGTATTGGCTAAGAAACAGAGAGGTAGACAAGTGGAATAGACTTGGCACTCAAGATGCAGTAGTCAAGGAATATAGCAACCTTCTGTTTGATAAACCCAAGGACCCCAGCTTCTGGGATAAGAACTCATTGTTTGACAAAAATTGCTGGGAAAACTGGATAACAGTGTGGCGGAAATTAGGCATAGACCCATACCTGACACCGTACACAAGAACAAAGTCCAAATGGGTACATGATTTAGGTATAAAGATTGATACCATGAATAAACTGGAGAAGCAAGGAATAGTGTATTTATCAGATCTATGGAGAAGGGAAGAATTCTTTACTAAAGGAGAGATAGAAAGCATTATGAAATGCAAAATGGATAACTTTGATTACATTAAACTGAGAAGTTTTTGCACAACCAAACCCAATGCAACCAAAATCCGGAGGGATGTAGTAAATTGGGAAAGAATTTTTACAGCTAATCTTGGGGATAAAGGCCTCATTTCTAGAATATATAGAGAACTGACCCAAATGTATAATCATACAAGTCATTCCCCAATTGATAAATGGTCAAAGGATATGAACAGGCAATTTTCAGAGGAAGAAATTAAAGCTATCTATAATCATATGAAAAAATGCTCTAAATCACTATTGATTAGAGAGATGCAAATCAAAACAACTCTGAGGTACCACATCACACCTATAAGATTGGCAAACATGACAGAACAAGAAAATGATAAATGCTGGAGAGGATGTGGGAGAGTTGGAACACTAATTCATTGTTGGTGGAGCTGCGAGTGCATCTAACCATTCTGGAGAGCAATTTGGAACTATGCCCAAAGGGCTACAAAAATGTGCATACCCTTTGACCCAGCAATATCACTACTAGGACTATATCCCCAAGAGATCATAGAAATGGGAAAGGGTCCCACATGTACAAAAATATTTATAGCAGCACTCTATGTAGTTGCCAAAAACTGGAAGTCAAGGGGATGTCCATCAATTGGGGAATGGCTGAATAAATTATGGTATATGAATGTAATGGAGTACTATTGTGCCATAAGAAATGAGGAACAAGAAGACTTCAGAGAGGCCTGGAAGGACTTATATGACCTGATGCTGAGTGAAAGGAGCAGAACCAGGAGAACTTTGTGCACAGCAACGACCACAGTGTGCGAGAGTTTTTTCTGGTAGACTTGGATTTTTGTAATAACGCAAAAACTTCTTATAAAAAAAAAAATCCCAAAGGTGGTTCTCAAGGCAAAATGCCTTCCACACTCAGAGAAAGAAATATGGAAGTCATTCGCAAAAAGTAGCAGATCATGTTTGTGTATGTGTATGTGTTTGTGTATCATGTTTTGATTTGTTATATGATTTCTTTCATTTATTTTAGTCTGACTACATAGCATGACTATAGTGAAAATATACTCAATAGGAAAGTATATGTAGAATCTATACAGAATTGTATGCAGTCGTGGGGAGGGAGGGGAGTAGTGGGGGGTAGGTGTGGAGGGGGGATAAAATCTCAATTGTATGGCAGTGATTGTTAAACATTAAAAAATAAAAAAAAATAAAAAAATAAAAAAAAAATTAAAATGTAATCTCATTGGGACAGTTTCTTAAGAATGTAAGCTCTTGAGAGTAGAGATTTCTTTATTTTTTTGGTCTTTTTTTTTGTTCCCAGTGCCTAGGATTGTATTTCCTCACTGAGCCTAGTGTATTTCAGATTTAGGTGTTCAATAAATATAGACATATTTATATTGTTATAGTTTCCTTTTAACAAGAATCAAGTACATGGCATCCCCTAACCAGTTCCTTTGCAGTCCGTACTAAGATTTTATCTCTGAGGCCTTCAGAGAACTTGGGCAAATTTTTTGGTTATTTCCTTGTGGTGAGCCCCTTTCATTCCTGGGCTCTTTGGCCTATGGTACTTAAATGAATGGATTTTTCAAGTTAATTTGAGATGTCTTGAAATTAACCAGGATATCTTGATTTTGTTCAAAAGTGGAAGGGAAGGATCCAATCAAGAGTAAACCATTAAGAATGAAGAGAAAAGGCAAGCTTCACAGAATAAATCCTTTTATTAAGGGGATTTGTTCTGTGTAGTTTGGATCTAGTCAAAGGTTCATGCTTGAGAACCTAGAGGGCCACAGGTGGCCTCAAGGCCACAGTCTTGGTCTAGACCTTATCATCTATGATCCCCTGTAGTTTTAAAGGTTTTACAATTCTATGATTTTAATATTCTTTCTTTTCTAGGTAACATATATTTATAGTTTAAGAGTTGCCCTCTGGAGACCTACCACATCTACCTAAAGTCAAACATCTAATGGTGGACTCCTAGGCCAGAGGGGGAAATGTTTTGGGGGCAGGCGAGCTGACTTTTTGGTGTCCCTCTGTCCATGCACTATAACAGTCTGCCCTCTCTATCTACTAAAGTCAGTCCAGGAAGGGAAGAAGTATCTAGATGCTGGCAGCCTATGAAGCTATGGGAAGAAAAACTTTTCTGAACTATTTCAAGAAGAAAATAGAAACAATCTTTCTGTCAAGATGGCAGCCTCTGTCAGGGAAAAGAGGAAAACTGCCCACTGTGCCTGGCCACCAGGCATATACTTGGCATTCTCTACTGTTCACTCCTCTTCACTACTGAAAAGCATCCTCTCTCCAAACTTGCTTGGCTTCCTAAGTTTATGAAATGCATTGCAACTTGTAGTTATGCCACTAGGTGGTGGGTAACCAAGTGGCAACGGGAGCCTTGGCCTATATTTAACGAACCTCAGTAGAGATGAGTTGTAAAGATCGTATCATAGTAGGATGAGCTACATAGTTATAAGCGTAGGATTTTAGAGCTTGATGGGACTTTGACCACAATGGAATCCAACCATTTCATTTTGTAGTTTGGAAAATGAGAGATAGAGAAATGGAAAGACTTATGCAAAGGTCATGGAGCTAGTCGGTGGAAGATCTAGCCCAAACGCCACATTTTGCCCATGAAGAAATTAACATCCAAGAGAGTTTACATGGCTTGTCTATGGCCTTACAATAGTCTTAGTCTCTACCTTGACCTTAGTCTCTCAAATATTTGAATGGATCTGTAATCTCCTAGATTTGGAAGTTTCCTGTAGTAATAGAAATCACAACTACCTTTGTGAGACTATCCTATGTGACTTCTTCATGTCCTCCATGAAGCCTGCTGCAAGGTGTCCAAGCAGCATGCCTGAGACTTTTTTGATTTTTCCTGATGTTAGGAGGGCACTAGTAGAGAACTCTGCCTGCCTACCTCTTGTACTTCACCTTTGCTGCATGACTAGCCCATCTTCTGCTTGAACGCAGGTATGACCCCTTCCCCCGCAAATGCCTTACTAAAGTCCAGATATACTATCTGTATCTATGACATTTCTCTCATATAGCATAGCAATCTTGTCAATAAAAGAAATCAAGTTAGATGGACATGACTCATTTTCAATAAACTCATGATTACTCTCAGGTATCATATTCTCTTTCAAAGAACTCACAAAATGTTGCTGGTACAGGCAGATGGTAAGGAAAACAAGGCACTGACTGAGTTTGGCCTGGGTGTAAAATATAACTGTGCTTGAGAAGACATTCTAACTCTAGAGCTAGAATGGACCTTGGAGGGCATCTAGTTCAACCAGATAAGGAAACTGAGGCTTCTAGAGATTAAATTACTTGCTCAATGTCAGCAATGGTAAGTAGTAGGATTGGGATATGAATCTAGGTCCCGAGACTCCAAGTTCATCACTTTTTCCATAGTCATTCTATCTATATATCATAATAATTTTATTTTTTAAAAGGCTATTAAGGGTCCCTAATCAAGGTACAGATTGTTAATAAAATCAAGCAAAACTCCAACAAAACAAAAATCTTTGTTTGAAGTATAAACAGAAAGATATTAATTTATGTATTTTTTTCAGTAAACATGTCTAGTATTCTGTCTTTTGTTGTGACTTACTTTTTGTTTTACTGGTATCAGGTCATTTAATGCAAATGGTGTCTTAAAAACATTCTAATCATGCTATAGAGAATATTATTTTGTGGAATTGAAAATTCTATGGGGGAAATATTGGCACATGAGTAGTGTGTAATTATCTCAGCATTTTGTTTGGACAGCTCCTTTCTATTTACCACTCTCAAGTCTTGTGTCATGCTTGTTGGTGAGGTCTATCTTTTGAATTGTAAGCTCTCAGAGTATTGAAATGATATATTTCCAATCTTTGTCTTTCCAGTCTTTTTGATTTTAAGCTCCTAGAGGAATAAAATGGTATGTTTTAAATCTTTCTGACTAGTACGGTGGCTTGCACATGGTAGATTTAGGTGCTTCATAAATGTTTTTTGACTTGGACAAAAACGGGGAACTCAATACAATTAACTATCATATAGCTCACCACTAGAAGCTGAAGTCTTGAGAGTTTCAAGCAAAATAAAATTCATCCATATTGAGAGGCTGCATATGGCATGCAATATTGCATATTATAAAATCCAGCCCTATTGAGAGGCTGGAAAGATCATTGGACTGGGAATTAGGAGGCCCGGATTCCAGGTCTGGGTCCGCTGCTACCTAGTAATGTGGCCTTTGCATGTCCCTTCATCTTACCAAACCTCAATTTTTTCATCTGTAAAATGGGAGAATTGGACTTGATAGCCTCAAATCTTCTACCCTCAATATTTTGGAATCTTCCAGAAGAATTGATGCTATAGAAAACAGCAAAAATAAAAAAATAAAAAGAGCTTTTGGAGTTATATTTGGAGCAATATAAATAAAATTAAATCAGTGTATCTGGCAGCCAGAATAGTAAATCAGTTGTAGGTTGCATTAAGTGAGACAGAGAAGCCAGAACAAGGATGCTGGAGTGCCACCAGAAGTAGGTAGCAGACTGGGGAAGAAACTGGAGACTCTACTGTATGAAGTCAGTAATTAGGGGCAACTGAGTGGGGCCACAGTGCAAAGAGTGCTGGGTCTAGTGTCAAGAATGCCTGAATCCAAATCTGGTTTCAGACTCACACTAGCTGTGTAGCCCTGGGGAAGCCACTTAACCTCCTTTGCCTCAGTTTTCTCAACTGTAAAATGGGGATAACAATAGCACCTACTTCCCAGCGTTGTTGTGAGGATCAAATGAGATAATACTTGTAAAGTGCTTAGCACAGTGCTTGGCACATAGTAGGCACTATATAAATATTTATTATTATTATTAGAAAGTGGAGATGTTTGCCCTGAAGAAGAGAAAACTTGAGAGGTGACATGATATTTTTTTCTAAGTTTTAAAAGGCTATGATTTGGGTAAGGAATTAGATTTATTTTTCTGAATAATGGGTAAATACATAAAAAAAAGTTCCCAGCAATTATAGCTATCCAAAAGGTGTTTTAGTGGATGGAGCGCTGGGCCTGGAGTCAGGAAGACTCATTTTGTCAGTTCAAATCCGGGCTCAGACACTTACTAGGTGTGTGACTCTGGGCAAGTTACATTTGCCTCAGTTTCCTCATGTGTAAAATGAACTAGAGAAGGAAATGGCAAACTACTCCAGTATCTTTGGCAAGAAAACCTCAAATGGAATCATAAAGAGTCTGACTTGACTGAAAAATGACTGAAGAACTGAACGAAAAGTGGAATGGGATTGCTTCTGGAAGCAGTGAGTTCTTTAGCACTGGAGATTTTCCGAGACTGAGTGATCATTACTCAAGGGCCCTGTAGAGGGCATTCATGTTCAGGTACATGCTTTTTGAAGAACATGGCTAATGGGACTGGAAAGAGATGTAAATGTCCCAGTTTTCAAAAGGGGAAAGAAAGTAGGTAGGAACATTTAGGTTTGATGAGCTTAATGTCAGTTCCTGGTAAAATTCAGAAATAGATTATTAAAGGAACATGTTGTGAGCACTTTGAAAGGGAGGATGTGATAACTAAGAGTAATCATAGGTTTATTAGGGATGAGTCATGCCAGCCTAACTCGATTTCCTTTATTGACACGATTGCTATATTAGATCAGAGAAATGCTATAGACATGGAGAGTTTATCTGGATTTTAGTCAGGCATTTGAAGGAGGGAAGGAAACGAGTATTTAATACATACCTGCTATGTACCAGGCACTGTGTTAAATGCCTTACAAATATCTTGTTTCCAGTCTTTTGACAGTCTGTTTGACAGTCTTTTGCAATATCTATATGGACAAAATGGAGAAATATGGACTGGATAACAGCACAATTGTGGGGTTTAGAATGGGTTACCTGGATTCAGAGAGCTTTCATTAGTTGATTCATGTCAACTTGAAGAGAGGTGTCCAATGGAGCATCTTAGGTCCTGTCCTTGGCCCTTTTCTCTTCAATATAACATAAAACTTGAGGGATTACTAATATAATGGGTAAAAAAATTGAGATCCAAAAGGATTTCAGTAGACTGGAAGAGCGAGATGAAGTAAAGAAGATGAAATTTGATAAGAATAAATGTAAAGTCCTATACTTCGATTAAAAAATCAATTGTACAAATAAAAGATGTAGGGATCAGGTAAGGGGGAGGGAAGAAAACTGTGATTAGATAGCAGGTCCTATGAAAAAAAACCTGGGATTCCTAGGAGACTGAATATGAGTCAGCAGTTACAGTTAATAGTTTCTATTGAAATTTTTTATTTCTATTCTAAATTCTATTGAAATTTCTATTTCTATTTCTTGAGGGTAAGGACTGTCTTCTGCCTCTTTCTGTAACCTTAACACTTAGCTCAGTGTCTGGAATATAGCAGGTGCTTATTAAATGTTTATTGAACAATTGATTGAAAATTACCTATAGAGAAGTACCTAGTATAGCTAGGACTGGACTTGGAGATGGAACACCTGAATTCATGTCTTTGTTCACAGAAGCTAGGCTGCTTTTGTTATGAGCTTGATGCTCATCACTGGGCGATCTTTGTCTATTAAGTAAACTCACATGGTATAATTTAGATCGGCAAGGTAGAAGTTTTTGGTTGTTGATCAGCCATCTTTCAGTCATAACTGACTCTTCATGATCCCATTTGAGTTTCTTTTTCTGACAGAGATGTGAGAGTGGTTTGCCATTTCCTTTTCCAGCTCATTTTACAGATGAGGAAACTGAGGTAAACAGGGTTAAGTGACTTGCCCTGGCTCACACTGCAAGTGAATATTTGAGCCTGGATTTGAACTCTGGTCCTCCTGAACCCAGGTCTGCTGCTCTGTCTTCTACTTCACTTGCTTTCCTATGTAAATCATATATTTCCCCATTAGATTGTAAATTCTATAAAAGCAGGTACTATGCCACTGACTACCTTTATATCCATAATGCCTTGGATGTAGTAGGTATTTAGTACATATCTATTGAATTAACTTGAACGATGTTCAAATTGGGGTATGACATTTCCTTTAAAAATCATTATTTTTGGCAATGTCTTTTGTTTTCATATTACCATTTCAGAATACATCTCTCCCCCTTACACTAGCAAGCCATCCCTTATAACAAAGATTCTAAAAGAGAAAAAAACAGTTCAGAAAAATCATTCTGCACATCAGTTGTGTCTGATAGTGTGTGCTATCCATGTCTATGATCTCCATCTTTGCAAAACAGGAAGGGAAATGAACACCATATTTCATGAAGTGGGTTGATGTTGACCTGACCCAAGTGGACTGAGCTGAGTGGGTGGGGTGTATTTATGTCTATTTATATAAATCTGCAAGAACCAAAGCAGCAGTTTTCTGAAGAAAATTCATTTTTGTCCTTTAATGCAGTCATTTCTCCCGTTCACTCTTAGATCTAAACCTCCCTTATGAAAACTGAAAATAATTAAGCAGAATCATCTGATAGAGGAACCTTGACTCACAGTGTGTATAGAATTTTGTCCAATTCCATCAACTCTGTGCCACTAGGGAGAAAGCTGAAGAGGCTTGCCTCCAAAGGCTGTGAAATACAACTCTGAACAGTCAAGAGCAAGGCCATGGAACTAGATCTAAGTGAAAATCAAAGTCCAAATTGAGAAGATAAATTCAGTGTCAGGGAGGAGCTAAGTAGAAGGGAAAGCATCCCACAGCTGGTGAAAGAGTGGCTGTCACTTAGTTTAAGAACCTTTATCAACCCTTGTGCTTTTACTGTCCCTTCTCTTCCCTCCTCAATGGAACACACACAGTCACCCAATTGTACGTCTCCTTCTAAGGCATCTTAGCAAATTCCTTTTGACTGCTTAAGAAGTTGGGGTCCTAATCAGGAACAGAGGGAGAAATGAGGTGAAGAAAAATCCTTCAGTCTTCCGATAAGGGATGAGAGGTTAGAAAATCTCAGGAGGTAAGAAGAGGTAACAGTTTGTAAGCCCAAGGAGACATAAATGAATTGGAACCTAAGGTTATCACTGTAAAATTGAACGGGTGAAAGTGATTTCTATTGAAATTTTTTATTTCTATTCTAAATTCCATTGAAATGTCTATTTCTATTCCTTGAGGGCAAAGACTGCCTTTTGCCTCTTTTTGTACCCCTAGCACTTAACTCTGCCTGGAACATAGTAGGCGCTTAATAAATGTTTATTGAATTATTGATTGAAAATTACCTATAGAGAAGTGCCTAGTATGGCTAGGACTGGATTTGGAGACAGAGTGCCTAAATTCATGTCTTTGTTCACAAGATTCTGGGGTAATAGATCTAGAAGTGGAAAGGACTTTAGGGATGAGTGATAGATGATTCATCATCCACCTCTCCCCTCTTCCCTCCTTACTTTACAGATAAGGAAACAAAGGAAGCTCAGTGACTTGGCTGAGGTCACACTTGGTAGTGTCAGGGGTGAGATTTGAACCCAGGCCCTCAGATTCTAGAGTTGGCCTTCTTCCCACAGTACTACACTGCTTCCATGATGTTGCTGTCAATGACCAGCTCTGTAAATCTGGGCAAGCCAATCCCTTCTCCAAGTCTCTGATTTTTTTCTCTGAGAGGAGCATAAGAACACTTATGCTTGTGTTTGACTATATCAGTGTGAAGATCGAATGAGTTTATACAGATTAAGCATTTTGTAAATTGTAAAGCACCATATAAATGCACTTTTACAATTCTTAACAAACCATGTCTGGATAACTCCAGACTCCTGAATCAGTATAGCTAGAATTCATGAGAGTTTATTATATTTTGTTTTTAGTTATCAACTTTTGAAGGATTTTAAGGTGCATCTCTTTGTGAAAGCTTCCCTTGAACTAGAGGAATTCATTTAACACAATTTGAGGCCACGCATCCAATTTCCCATTTATTAACATTGAGGTCATGGATGATACTTCTCTCACATCTCTCTATCTAAAACTGTCCACATCACAATCCCATGCCTCTTGGCTATATTTTCTACTATCTTCTATTTCACCTTTCCCCCATGCCTTCTTTATATACTTTCCAATTGTTTCATATCTGACTTTTCTTGCTATTTACTAACCCTCCTGTCTTGCCACCCTTTTATTTTCCCTCCTCCGCCCCAATTCCCATTCCATTTTGGAATTTGCTTAGCCTTCTAATTTTAGATCACAGTTAGAATCACAGAATCACATAGGTGGAGACCTTAGAGATTATCTAGTTCTCTTAATTTATAGATGAGGAAATTAGTTAGTCTGAGGACCGGGACTCTATAAACCAAGTTGCTTCACTTCAGCATGTTGAACTCCATATATGTGTTCTAGTCTATTTTTAAAATTTGTTTGTTCTTTGTACCTTCAGGATGGACTATTGGGAAGAGAAGGGAATAAATATGTATATAGTCCTTATTTGTTATTGCTTGTCTTTTGTTTTTGAAGAGGACCCAAGACATCACGGATGATGTCTCAACTTTTCCATGAACTGGACTTAAGTGAAGCAGAACTGCAAAAAGTCACCAGCCTCACTCTCTCTTCCAGAGTCATCAAAGTCCAGAGGCAAGACAAAAGTCAGGATGACTGGCAATGACCTGGGATGCAGTGGATGATCTTGGGGACTTTGAGGTCTGACCAAGCTCTAGGTGCTCTACAATGACTGCTTTAGCCACCTTCATGGCCCTTGGAACAAATTGTTCTCATCTGCCGTTCTACCAGGGGAAGTCTTTACATGCTTGGAGCAGATCTCCCCCTACCTCACTGATGGGTTTGAGGCCGGTAAGTTTAGCGCTTTTGCCTAGATAGTTTTACCAGGGTGTGACCACTGCCTATGCTACAGCTTCTTGGAGCTACAGGTGTACTGTTTTTTGTTTTATTGTGTTTTTCATTTTTAATCTCTCTTGCCTTTTAATTGTTCCATTTTTGGTGCCTACTGGTCTGGTAACGCATCTCTTGGACAGAGCTTCTGGATCCAAACAAAAGCCATTGGGGGAAAGGCGGACACCAAAGGTGAATGAGCAGTGCTAAAAAGTGACCAGCAAGTCCCCACAGCAGAGTCCTCCCACAGCCCTTACACAGTACCCAGAACTGTGCTAAACACATTACAAAGAACATCTCAATCTCATTCTTGCAGCAATCTAGTCAGGTAGATGCTGTTATTAAGCCCATTTTATGATATAAAAAACTGAGGCAGATAGATGTAAAGTTTTTTTGCCTTTTTTTTTTTTTTTACAGTTGATGGCTTCCCTTCTTATGCTACTTGTTTTATATACTTTATTAAAAAGAACAATCTTATATAACATTGGCAAGGTAGGTGGGGAAACAAAAGGGAAGGCCAAAGGACTTGCTCAGGGTCATACAGCTACTAAGTGTCAGAGGTCAGATTTGAACTCTGGTCTTCTTGACTCCAGGCTCTTTCTCCTAGGCTCCCTAGCTGCCTGTTATCCAAGTCTCTCTCCTTCCTGCTTTGGAGTTGTGCATTCTTTCTTCTTATTGCACACAGTCAGAAGCTCCAGACCTAGCTGTATCTCCACAACATCATCTCATATCACAGACAACAAGGTTGTTGATGGTCCGACCACCTACCTTCTGCAGGATTGTAAAAATTCCCATCAGTCACCCTATGGACCATGGTTCCAGACTGGCTTTTGGTTGCATTCATATTCTTTTTATTGTCCCATTCTTATTTGTGGAACTGAAATGAGGAATTCTGACACCTGTAGGAAATTCACTTCAGGAGGATCACAAACGGGAAGAGCCATGGGACATATCTCGTGACACAAGATTCTGCAGCAGGAGAGAAATCTTGGAAACATCATGCCCTGGGGGAGAGACAGAGACTTCAGGATATCAGCGGGACAGGACCATGGAAGGCAGGAGAAGAGTAGGGCCAAGTTATGGAAAGTTCAGTGGGACTGTGGGAAAGCTTTGGGCTAGAGGAAAGTCGAGGGGATGAGCAGGGCTGTGTGTGGCCTAGGACCTTAGGGGCTTGAATAGAGAAGGCTCAGTTCAGGGAGATGCGCCAGAGGTTCCCTACTGTAAATGTGTCCTTGGACAATACCTCGGTAATTCTGTCCTAGTTATGGCCATGGCTGTCTGTGTTGGGACTACTCTTGGCCCTGCAGCAACTTCTATCAGAAATAGTTTCCTAATGGCTTTGTTGAGCACTTTTGAAGTTCCAGGCAGTGGGCTGATCTGCTTGCTGTCTCTTTTCAAATCATCCCTGAAATTTGTCCTTTTCTCTTTGTAAACCTTTAAGGGCTATATAAATGTAGAGGGTGCTGGTTTTTGTTTTTAAATCTCCTTTGCCCTTTAATTGTTCCGTTGTTTGGTCCCAACTAGTCTGGTAATGCATCTCTTGGACAGAGCTCCCAGATGCAAACAAAAGATAAGGGAGAGACACTTGAGAAACTGGAGACTGAGAAGAGAAAGGGGATTATCTCTTTGTGGTTAGACTAGAGGAATGTTTATGTGGTTGTTGTAAATGTTAACTTATCTGGACTAGAGCAGACTTTTGTGGGGAAGGCATGGCAGAGCTGAAAGCCCAAGCCCAAAGACAGATGTGGTCATGATTCTTGCCAACGTGACTTAAGGGACAGATAGCATGGCCCATCATAAAACCTCATTAGGCCTGCCAGGTGAATGAGGAAAGGGGGGAGATTTGTTGTCCTGGTTTAAGCAATGCTGTTATCTCTAGATTGTGTCACGGCAGTGTTAGAGGTCTGTTTGAAGATTTCAGTTTACTTTTAGTGGCTTTGCTTTCCTTTCTGAAGAAACATTTCAGCAAGTATCCTTATTACCGGCTAGTTCTCAGAAAAGATTGCAAATATTAATGTCCCTCGAAAAAGTAAAATTCATCTTAACATTTTCCACTCTTTCCATTAGATGAGAAGGGATTAAATGTTATGTAAAAACAGTCTTGGTTTTCTTTAGTGGGAAAGTTGAATGTTAGCGGAGGGACAGAGAAGGGAATAATCACTTATATATTCCCTGCTAATAATAATTTATATAGCCCCTAGTATTATTTTGATCAGAGGCGCATAGGTAGTGCAGTGGATAAAGCACCAGGCCTGGAGTCAGGAAGATTCATCTTCTTAAATCCAAATCTGACCTCTTACACTTACTTGCTGGGTGACCTAGGTAAGTCACTCAAGTCTGTTTGCCTCAGTTTCCTTATTTGCAAAATGAAGTGAAGATGGAAATGACAAAACACTCCAGTCTCTTTGCCAAGAAAACCCCAAATGGTGTCATAAAGAATTGGATGGACCCAGTCAAACAACAAAAAACTATGTGTCAGGCACAGTGTTATATGTTTTTTACAAATATGATCTCATGTGATCCTCACAACCCTGGATGGTAAGTGCCATTATTAACCCCATGTAACAGATGAGTAAACTGAGGCAAACAGGGATATGCAGCTAGTAAGTCTCTGGGGCCAGATCTGAACTCAGGTCTTCCTGATTCCATGCCCAGAGCTCTAACCATTGTACCACAGCTGCCTTCATACTTTACATCAGCTGTGTTTTTCTGTGGTTGAAAAATGAATTTAAAATATAGGAAAAATCCAAGAAGTTTCTGGGTAAGACAAGGTGCTGCAAATGTGATACTCTCTTCTGTGTTTCAATTTTAGTTTAGATATTCATTCAACAAATATTTATTGAGTTCTGACTAATTGGAGAGCTGTGTTGGGTGCTGTGGTAGACAAAGTGTACTTCATGGTCTCTGTCATTAAGGAGCTTACAGTTTGGTTTTTTTCCAATATTTATTGGTGTCTTCTATTTTTACATCATTGATATTTCCCATTGCACTCCTCCCTTACTTTCTTCCAGAAATCTATTCCTCATAATAGAGTTTGAAGAGTGAAAGAGACAAGAAAAAACATTCTGCAAAGTTGGACATTGTGTCAAAACATGCTTGGGTGCTGCACTTATACAAAGGAGTTGGGGGAGATACCTTCTTTGGGGCCATGCTTGTTCATTATAATTCAAAAGCATTTGGTTTTGATTACCTTCTTGCTGTTTCCTATTTATACTATTGTCATTTGGATCAGTTCATAGTAAGTCTTCTCATGCTTCTCTGTATCCATCATGTTTAGCATTTCTTTGTTGTTGTTGTTTAGTCATTTTCAGTTGTGTCAGACTCTTCCCGACTCTATTTGGGGTTTTCCTTGCAAAGATACTAGAGTGGTTCAACATTTCCTTCTTCAACTCATTTTACAGATGAGGAAACTGGTTAAGTGACCTGCCAAGGATCCCGCAACTAGTAAGTGTCTGAGATTATATTTGAACTCAGGAAGATGAGTCTTCCTGACTCCAGATCACGCATTCAGGCATTCTATTGTGCCACCTAGCTGCCCCCTTACCATTTCTTACAGCACAGTAAAATTCTGTTCCATTTATGTACTGCAGTTTGCTTAGCTATTTTTTGATAGATAGGAAGCTATTTGCCCCCTCCCTCTCCACTCTCCAGTTCTTTGGAATTTATAGTCTAATTGTGAAGGCGAGATATACACATACACAAAAATGTTAAATCAATTGTTCAATTAAGAAGCCTTTATTAAACACCTACTATGTTCCAGAAACTGTACTAAGTTCTGGGGCTACAAATCAAAAATAAAAAGTCCTCCTTGCCTTGGGGACTTTACGTTTTATTGAAGGGAACAACATGTACATGTTAAACACAGTCAAGTCCCAATTAGTATGAATAATGAGTCCTATCAAGTGTATTCAAATTTGCATAATTTGCAGGTATAATTATGAAAATATGGTCATTGGTTCCAGTCCAACAGAAATATGGAGTGTGAATTTGAATACTATTTTTTTGAGAGAAAGGCACAAGCAGCCAGGGGATCAATGAAGGCTTCACCTAGAAGGTAGCTTGGAAGCTAAGTTTTGATGGAAAGAAGGAAGATTCTAAGAGGTCAGGTAAGGAGCAAGGACATAGGCCCAAATGGAGACTAGAAATGGGATGTCTGTCATGTGAGGAGCGATAATCTAGACTGGCAGCTGGCTACTGTATGTGAATCACTATGTTAGGTGCTGGAGACACAAGGATGAAGTAAAGAAATAGTCCATGTCCTTAAGGAGCTTACATCATAAAAATACGTTAAACAACAATGAGACAGCATAAAGTCATTTGATTAAATGCCAAGGGAGGGGAATGGATAAGAAGAGTTGCAAGTATTCAGAGGAGGGAGATGTCACTGTGAACTGAATGGTTCATGGTAGAAATGGGACTTAATCAGATGCAAAGCAGAGAATTGGATTGGTGGAAGGAGAGAAGGGGATATTAATGGAAGGCACAGGGTGAACAGTTATTGGGGCAGGAACACGTGAACATAGGATAGCTGAAGTAGACGGTTCATATTAAAGAATAGGAGGAGATTAAGTTGGACATATTGGTTGGGGACAGATTGTGAAATGCCTTGAAGTTTAGACTCCCCTGTTGCTAATGGGGAGCCACTGGAGGTTTTTGTGCAGGGAAGAGACAAGATGAAAGCTATGATTTTAGAAAGGCTAATCTGGCCATCCATGCCCATTGTTCTTGGCCATATCAAAAGATAGGCATAGATAAGAGTAACATAGGGTGAGTGGGTATGGATGGATTTTGAGGGAATACCTGTTAATAAGGTGAGCCACAGATTGATTGAAATATTAAAATAATCTTGCAGTGGTGGGCAGGATGAATTGGAGAGGAGATAAATGCCTGTATTGGGGTGGTGGCAATGGGAAAGGAAAGAAGGGGATGGAATTGAAGTTATCAAAGGAAGACTAGATTTAAGATCATGTGAAACCAATTAGATGAAAAAAAAAACAACCTTCAAGATTTGTTGAATCACTGTACAACCTTAGAAATATAAACAAGCAGCAACAAGTCCCAGTAATGAAAAGGTGATCATTGGTGCCATTGCTCAAATTGACATCAAACTGGGAAAAACATCATACTAGAAGCTTACAGGAAGACTTGTTGAAGTTATTTCATTGCCCTCTGTCTCAGCTATTTTAGAGAACTAGAAAGATGGGTAGATAATGCATTTATTACATACTTATTATATTACAGGTACTTGTGGTAATTGCTAGGAATGCAAATACAAGCAAAGAGATAGTTTCTACCCTTGTGGAACTCACCTTCTAATCAGGAAAGATAGGACATAAAAGGAATGAGAACAGGGTGGAGAAGGGCACCCAAACAGGACTGGGGAGGGATGTGCACAATGCTATATAAGCCCAGAAGGGTACAAGTGACAGCACAGCTAGCCTGGCAACGGCCTCAAATGGTGGTCCCAGAGGGAATTCACCAATGGGAGGAGGCAGATGCCACAGATATAGAAAAAGTCAAGAGAATGTTCTTTCTTCTAACCTACAAACACTTTGTAAATATCTTATTTTTTTGCATTATAGCTGTTACGCAGTATTCTGTATTTGTGGGTAATAAGCTTCATGTTATACTTTGGTTAGAGAATGACTAAATTAAAAAGAAATTCTGATAGCTGTCTTATCTCTGGAATATAAGTCAAATATATAACTGTCTTTTTATTTTCCTTTTGACATTCTGTTTAGCATGTTTATAAGGATGATAGGATATGGCATGGGATAGAAGTTAAGATCTGAGACTTGAGCATACTCATTTCATACATAATATAAACTTAAAATTAAAAAAAAATTCAGTTCCAAATTCTCTCCCTTCCCCTGTTCCTCCTCCACTTTTGAAGATAAGAAATATAATACCCATTATATATACATATACTATATATGTATATATATATTAAATCATACAAAATACATTAGTCATATTGCAAAAAAACCCCAAGAAAAATAAAGAAAATATTATGATTAAATCTGTATTCACAGTCCATAATTGAATACAAAGGAGTAGCTTCTGTTTTGAGCCTATTATATCCCCAGACATCACCATTTAGTAGGGGAAGTAAATATAATTCTAGTTGAAAGCTTTTTGGAGGAAAGATCATGCTAGTGGTCTTCAAGGGCTCTCTCTCCTCCAGTTTTCATCCCTTCCTGTCCCCCCCTCAGTTGTGCTGACTTTCCTTCACCCTTCTCTTCTTCTTCCTTCTCTTCTCAGGTCTAGTTCACATGTCAGTTCATATCTCTCAATGTCTTCTATGAACTGCATTTCAAAAACCCATGTGGACATACATATATTACATACATAGATACATACATATACCTTATATAAGTCTATGCATAACATCTACAAAATGAAAACAGGGGAGTTTTGGGAGGAAGGCAGAGAGGGAACTAACAACTGGGAAAGATGGTGTTCAAGGTGAGTTTTGAAGGACAAACAGGCATTCTGAAAGGTACAGATGAAGGAGAACATTCTGGCTATAAGGGATAGTTAGTCCAAAGGCATGGTTAGATTTCATGTCCACCATCCAGTCTAGTTTGGTTCAGAAAGGTTCATCACTATGGTGATTGTAGGACAAGCAAATCTGGTAGTAGAGAGGCAAGGGTACTAGATGGGAACTCAGGGCTGTGGTTGGCCTTACTTCATCACACTTGCCTTCTTTTGACTGCTCTGACCCAACTCACAGTTCAAAGTGATATATTAATTTCTACTTGCAGAAACAAGGCTGAGTGATGAACCTAGCCAGAGTTATTATTATTATTTACTATATACTGAAACTTGAAATGAAGCTCCCATTCTGGGAGACTACTTTGTTAAGTATAGTTTATTGTAATCCCCTTTGCTTGTGTGTTAGTAGCTTTCTTTGAAGAACAGCCACTTATAATATTGTGAAATTGCTTGCCAAAAGGGCAGTGGTGGTTTTCTTTCCTCTTCTAATTCACTGATAAGGACTAATGTGATAAGCAGAGCTTTGTCCCTATGTAAGCAGTAGTAATTTTATCTCAAATTGATGCTAAGGACTCATCCTGTGACCTTCATTTGGAGAGTGGCACTGATATCAATATGGAGGGTGGTGTAAGACCAGAAGAGGCAGCCATTCATCTGGTAGTACCTCAGGGCAGCTTTGCCCTCCCACTGGAGATCTGACTGATTGTCATTCACTTATGCAATAATTGGTATCTTTCAGGAAATTTCACTGGATTACAGGTTGTATGTTGGGTTGTTTGGAAATGCTAGGGTGGTGTTACTGCCTCCCTTGGAGGGATATTGGGGCAATGTTTATCACATATAGCTCTTCTCTTAGAAAACATTAACCACTAAATGTTGAGGAATGGACAAGAGAACCCTCTCCAACTCTTGAAACTAGCCCCATGAACCTAGAGTACTGAGGATCTAGGTTGGAAATTTTAGTTTTGCTACTTCCTAACTGTCACCTTGGGTAAGTCTTAAATGACATTTTCAGGCCTTAGTTTCCTCATCTGTAAAATGAGGGGTTTTGAACTAGATGACCTCTAAGATTGTTTCCAGTTTTAAATCTATGGCTGGTTAAATCTTGGTTAAATCTCATCTAATCCTGGTACTAATAACTCTTGCATCTGATATGGATTTTTTTTGAATTGTTGTTCAGTTATATCCGACTCTTCATGACCCCATTTTGGGGTTTCTGATATGGACCTCACGTTTTGTCTCTGACCTCTCAGTCTCTCATATCTCCAGTAAGTGACTCTAGCTTTGGATGTCTACTCTAATACTTCTGGCTCTTTCCTGAGTGGAGAGCTTCTGACCAGTAGCATTTTTTTCTTGGCTTCAGCCTGTGCTTCTCAAGTTTTTCAGCTTTGTCTATGGCAAGTACCATTCTGTCTCCCCACTCATACATGGATGAGGTTAAAAGAAAGACCCCTTCTCTTTTCTTTCTTCCTCTTCCCTCTGTTATCCAAAACAAGTTACTCATGATTATTTTCAGCTTTTGTTGAATTTGTATAATAGAGGTTTTATGTCCTGTTCTTTTTAAAAAAAAACTTTTATTATGAACATAACATACATCACCAAACATGAATATTTCAATATACAAAGATCAGAAAAAAGAATTGTGTATGAAATGGTGAATATCTATTATACACATTTTGTCCCTCCTATATTTTCCAATCCATCTAGGGTTTTTTGTTATTCTCAACTTGACAAACACCTTCAGACATGAACATTTCCTTGCACAAAGATTAGAAAAAGGTATTGTTTATGAAACTGTGGATCTCATTATGTGCAGCTTATTTTTGGTTATTTTATAAAAGTACATACTAAATTTTAGCATGTTAATGCTGAAAACTATCCTGCTTGTCTGTGTTTCCTTTTAAATTACCTTTTGTTGTCTTCTGTGTATTTTAAAATATTTTTCTTACTTTTTTCTTTCCTTTCTCACTTCTCCTTTTACTTTCTTTAATTCTTCCTTTTTCTCCCTCCCTACTTTCCTTCCCTCTTTATTGCATTGCTATCAATACTTCCCATCCCCCTAATTCTTCCTTTCCCCATTAAAAATATCCCTTATTAGAAATTAGTATAACCACCCAAAACAGATCCACATATTGGCTGTGTCCAAAAAAGCATGTCTCCTCCTGCATCTCCAGCATATCACCTCTTTCTCAAAAGGTGGGGAAACAAGATCTATCCTTGGGCCACTGGAGTCATGGCTGTTCATTGCACTGATGTAAGTTATTAAGTCTTTACCCCTGTTGTCCTTTACTATGTACTAGTCATTGTGTAAATTATCCTCCTGGTTCTGCCCTCCTCATTCTGTATCAGGTCATATAAATCTTCCCAGATTTCTCTGTATCTTACTGTCTCATCCTTTCTTACATGCAATAGTATTTCCTTCCTTCACATACTATCATCATTCATTTAGCAAAACATTCCCCAGTGGTTGGGCACTCTCTTAGTTCTTTGCGACAACAAAAAGTACTTCTATGAACATTTTTATGTGCCCTGTTCTTAGTTCAAAACAGCATAACGTGAGGCATTCCACAAATTACTCTTTAAAAAATAAATTAAGTTGCTTTTTTCTTTTTTATTGGGAATGATTTGCCCCCCTGTGGGTGAGCAGTCTTCACTAGAAAACTATTTCCCTACCCCTGATGCAGAGAGTGATTGGGAGAACTTTTGAGAAGGCATGTGACTTGATTAAAGCAGTGGAATAATGAGATGATTTTCCCAGGCCATTTGGAACTTATTAGAGAGACGGTAGAGGTGGGAAAGCAAGAGAAAACAGATTCCAGACAGGGATAGACTATACAGAAGGATATTAGAACATTTTCTCTTGGCCTATTAGGCAATATGTGCTTTTTGAACTTTTGTAAAAGGGGAAAGGAAGCATGAGAGGGTTGACATTCTTGGAAATTCTGCCTAGTGACTTAATATTGTGGGAATTTGCTTAACCTGCTTTGTGAAGGTGGTATAGTCTTGGATAAAAACAATCAAAGTGAGCTCCGGGGAAGAATTTGATTTTGAGAGTAGAAATGGGCAACTCCTTTTAATATTTATCCAGTCTCTTCCTTTTTTCCATCCTCAGCTCTTCTCACTATATTCCAGAATTTCATTCCTAATTGATTTGTCTGCTTCAGTCTTCTCTCCCCATAATCTATCCAGGTTATTTCTACTCGAACAATTTCTATAAAGTGTTAATTTAATTTAATTCTGTAAATTTCTATAAATATTATTCTTTTGTCACCTCCCTGCTCAAAAACCTTCAGTGGTTCCCTTTTATCCATAGGATGAATTCTGGCATTGGAAAACCTCTTCAACATGGCTCCAGCCTAATTTTTTTTTTACTTTTGTCTCCCACTATTCCCCTACACAGATGTTCTGACAGACTGGTCTACTCACTGTCACTCTGAACAGATAAATTTCTACCTATAAGACCCTTCTCAAGGCATTTACCCAACCTGGAAAGCCTTACTTACCCTTCTTCTCTTTGCATTTTTAAATCCTGCTCATCCTTCAATACTACACTTACCTGGGTGTAATAGTGACTATTCTGGCCCCCACTGCTTGAAGGCCCAGTGTATTATGTTTGAGTCCTCTTCCAGGATTCTCTGATACTCTTATCATTCTGACATTAATTCAAGCCCCCACCTATCTGTGTTTCCCCAATCTTAGGGATTCCTGTGCCCCAGATCCATTTAATCATGTAATATACAGATTTGCTTTTACAAGGAACATTTACTTCAAAGGCATAGCAAGAATAAAATTCAACACTCTCCCCCAACACCTGGGGGGCATAATCACCTCAGTATGGGGGTGTAGAGAGGAATTAGATTCACAACTTAACTCTGTTCCTATATAGCATGGCCCGACTAAGTCCCAAGTCCAAAATCTATTGGGTTTGCACCCCTGGATTCTCAAGACTTCTTGCTAGGCTGGTAGAAACACCTAATTGGCTCCAAGCTTAACATGACTCAAGATTCCAGGTCCAGGGACTCTACTACCTGTGCTTTGAGCTGAGAAGGAAAAATCAAACAGACCAAAACCTGATTCTCAGGGACACAGAATCTAAAGGAAGGGCTACCTCTCCCCTGTCCCCCCTATCAATTCATGGAATCCATAATATGAGTGAGCAACAGCTTCACTCCCTGGATATTGTTGGGGGGGGGGGGGAGAGGGAGGGGAAGAGAGAGAGAGAGAAAGAGAGAGAAAGCGAGAGAGCGAGAGCGCCAGTCTGGTAGTTTTAAAGACCTAGATGGTTCTATCACAGCTAATGGAAAGAGGCTACTGTCATTGACATAGCAGGGATTGTAGAATGTCTTCTCCCAGAAGCAGATCTTTGCCATCTCCTGCATGGATGTCTCCATCATAGGTGCACAAAGTCAGATTACATAGGTACCATTGAATTTTAGCTTAAATTGTTTTTTCTCCCTTAACAAATTTTTTTCAAGAAAAAATTTATTGAGTACATTGTTATACAATTGTAGAAACACTAAGTGCATACTTCATATGAAGCACTGTGCCAGCAGCTAGGGATGTAGAAGCATAAAGGAAAGTTTCTGCCCTGAAGGAGCCATGGGCTATTGTAGGGGGAGGTGATGGAGGATATAAGATGTACACAGAGAAGCAACAAAGCATATACAAAGTAAATTTTAAGAAGGAGAGATTCTCCTAGTAATAGCTAGAAGAATCAGAAAGGCTTGTGTAGGAAGAAGAATTTGAACTGATCTGAGGGAAATTAGGGATTCTAACAGACTCATCCTTTGTTCTCCAAGAGGACTGAAAAACATCCCAAGGATGCTGTCCTAACTTGTGGGTGAATTGGATTTAAGTGAGGCAGAACTTTGCAAGGTCATCAACCTCACTTTCTCCTCAAGAGTCATTGGAGTCCAATGGCAAGACATGGGTCAGGGTGACTGGCAATGGCCCAGGATGCAGTGAGTGACCTTGGCCTTTTAAAATTAAGATCTTTGCCCAGTCTCAGTTTGTCTGAAGCAACACTAAGGGCTAGGCAAGAATTGAGACCAAAGAGAGCCTAGTTTATTATCATAAAAGTATCATTTTGGGAGGGGAAGACCCTGCAAGTCTCTGGCCAGAACAGAAAACAATTGCTATTTGCACTCATTCTAAGCCATCAAAACCCAAACAATGAACAACAGAGGCTTGAGTTGGGGACTATTGTTGTCCATTCAGTGAAAGTCAGAGTGATTTGTCTTTTTAAGGCATAGTCAAGTAGCTCCATCTGAATCACAATGGACTTTTAAAAAGCCGATTTTTAAAGAACTATATTTCAAGAAATCATCAGTGAAAACTGTGCGGGACAATGAATAAATTGTGCCAGACTTCTGAGGAAAAAAATGAAATAGAAAATTTAAATAAAGTCTAGCCTCTAAACCCTGAGATATCTTACAAAATATAAGCAACCAAGAGTTATATTCCTTTGGATGGAACACCTGAGAGTATGACACCCCACCAGGAAAGAAGGACCACATGTGGTGAGGGAAGAAGGAGAAAGAGGAGGAGGAGAAAGAGGAGGAGAGAGAGAAAAAGGAGGAGAAAGAAAAAAAAGATGATAGGCATAGGCTTGGAGATGGGAGATGGGTTATTCTGTATAGGGAAAAGCAAGTAGACCAGTTTGATTGGAATGTAGTGTGTATGAAGGGAGGCAACATGAAATAAGTTGGGGAAGGTATCTAGGCAGGGGCCTAGATTGTGAAAGGCTTCATATGAAGAATTTATAGTTTATCAATAAAAACAATAGGAAACTTCTGAGAATTCCTGAGCTGGGGAATGGTATAGCCAGACCAGTGTGTTACCATGACTCTTTTTGTAGCCCGTTGGAGGATGACTTGAAGAGGGGAGGGACTTCAGGCAGAGAGACCAAGGAGGAAGGTATCACAGTAGTCTAGGTGAGAGGTGATCAACTATGGTTGTGGCTGTCTGAGTAGAGAAAGGGAACAGATTAGAGGAATAATGGACAAGATTTGGCAAACGGTTGGATATGAGGGATGAGAAAGAAGGAAGAGTTAGGAGAACTCCAACATTGCAAATCTCCCCATCTTCCTGGGAAAGATGGAGCCACCCAAACATCCTGGTAAATGTCGAACCGGCTCCTTTAAAAAAAGTACACATGAATTTCTTTTAAGTGTAATCTGCATCAATAATGTTTTCTCCCTCACTTTCTTACATATAGACAAACAATAAATCAAGAGATGTAAATGCTTTATATTAAAGATCTAACGGGGCAGCTAGGTGGTGCAGTGAATAGAGCACTGTTCCTGGATTGAGGAGGACCTGAGTTCAAATGTGACCTCAGACACTTGAGACTTAATAGCTGTGTGACCTTGGGCAAATCACTTAACCCTAATTGCCTTGACTCCCCCCCTCAAAAAAAACCCAACTCGAACAATGGGCTCTCATGAGATGATGAGCTAGTTTTACCAGACCCCTGGTGATACTCTTGATATCATCAAAGTGAGGAAGAAGGCTAGATTTAGGTGGAAAGATAGTGAGTTTTCTTTTGAGCATGGTAAATTGAGGTATCTATGAGGCATCCAGACAGAAATGACCTACAGTCTTTGCCTCATCATATTCTATCTTGGGTTTTATTTATCTGTGTGTACGTCTGAACCTCCCTAGTAGATGGTCTTTGTATTTCTAGTACTCAAAATAGTGAGTGCCTTTTATACATAGTACATTCAGATATTTTCTAGCTCAAGTCTCACCTCTCTCAGGAGGTAATCTCTGCTCTCTGAGTTTTGTATTTACTGTCTGTGTCATTCCTTTGACATCTATGCACGACCTCACTGCAGACCCTTTGGATTCAGGGACAATCTGTCTGGATCTCTCTCTGTATCTCCCATGGCTCTCCTGTGGCTAGGCACACAGAAAGGCTTCTATAAATGTTTCTGTGTGTGCTTGTGAAGTCACTATGATAGATAGAACTAGGATTGTAATAGCAAACTCCTTGAAGAAAGGATTGTAGGTTCCTAGATTTAGGGCTGGAGGGGACTTCAGAGGTCAACTAATCTAACCCTTCATTTTATAGATGAGGAAATGGAATCCCAGAGAAGTAAAGTGACTTACCTAAGGTAATACCAGTAATAAATAGTATAAGCAGGATTTAAACCCAAGTCCGCTGATTCCAAACTCAATGTTCTCTCTCTTGCACTACATTTGTTAAATGAATAAGTGAAATCTGAGCTGTGGAAGAAGTGGTAGAGCCTGAAAAAGGTAGGAGGGCAGGGAAAGGGTGAGAAAGAGAAGGGGAAGGGAGGGAGGGAAAGAGAGGAGAGAGAAGGAAAGAGGGAGAAGGGAGAGAGAGGGAGAGAGAAAGAGGAGGAGGGAGAGAGAAGAAGAGAGAAAGAGAAGAGAGGGAATGAGAAAGGGGGGTAAAAGAGAGAGGGGAGGGAGAGAGAGAGAGAGAGAAGGAGGGAGGGAGGAGGGAGGAGATAGAAAGGGTAGAAGGATACAGAGAGAAAGGAGGGAGAGAGGTGGGGGGTGGGGAGAAGACTTTAAGACAACATCAAGATTCCCTGGCTTGAGAGATGGAAGACATGGAAGGCAGATCCCTGCCATTGGGAGAAAGTAGGATGCTAAAGAAGCAGAAAAATGAGTTATATAGTTTATTATCTGTAGCATTTATTTTTAGATCTTTTTCTTTCTGATTTTTTTTTTCTCTTGAAGACTCAGGCTTCCTAATTTGACTTGTCTGTATTTGATCAGAATGATTTTCATTCTTTTTAAGATACCGTACCCAAAGTCTGTGCACTTTGTTGCATTTTTCATTAAAAAAAAAAAAACAACAAATCTCTTTTTTTCAGTTTTAGCAAATGCTCAATCTTTTCCACTTCAATAGCCTGAAATTCTCCCCTGGGAGTCATAAGCTCTTTAAATATTTTTAGGTTGCCAGATTTCTTATGTTTGCTCTCCAGGAAGCCAATTTTGTTT
The DNA here is from genome assembly GCF_028372415.1 of Notamacropus eugenii. Lineage (NCBI taxonomy): Eukaryota > Metazoa > Chordata > Mammalia > Diprotodontia > Macropodidae > Notamacropus > Notamacropus eugenii. The sequence goes on along the minus strand of NC_092876.1, from coordinate 198,833,025 downwards.
CTATGCTCATGAGAGTAGTCCAGCTCCATCTTTTGCCTGCTCGCTGCATCACAATAAAATGCCGCCTAATTACTGCCTTTGTTGAGTCCCAGACGTGTTAGTGTTTGTCTCCAGGCTAAGACTGTAGACCATAAACTCTTCTCCAACTGGAGATAAGTCTCTTCATTATTTAAATCTCTAGCTCTTATAACAGGAGGTTACTATCCAGAAACCAACATCAACCCAATTATTTCCAGTCTTGTAACCAAAGTGATCAAGAAAAACTACGTAAGCAACCAATTATTGAGAAATTTAAAAATAATATCTAGCTGGAAGAGAGCTTGCAAGAATTCTAAAGTGCGAGTGTGCAGCTCCAGAAGTAGAGTCAGTCCTCTGGCTTTCAATCTCTTCATTATTTGTTACTTGGTATGAGAGTGAGAAGTCTGATGGAGGAATTTTGAATGTGAGGACCTAAGAAGTTTTACTACCTCTTGCCTGCTGTAATGGGAAATAGTCGGAAGTCAGTCTAAGATTCATGCTGGATTTTAAATAAACACTTCTGCAAATAATCCCTTCTGAGGAGAATGGAGCCAAATAAATTCCTATTTTCTTAGAAAATGTCTCCAAATCTGACTCAGTCTAGAAAGGATGCTAAGCACTTATTTTGCAACTATATGATAGAAAAATGAACCAGGCAACAAAAAATACATAAGATGCAATGGAATTTTATGCAATAATTAAACACTAAATGAATGATTATCTCTTTAAATATTCATTGGAAAAAATGTGTAGGAACAGTCAGATGTGGGCTATGTGTTTAGCTTTTGAGGTTGATGTCTAACAAAGATATTACTGATTGCAAGCACTATGGTTTAAAGAAGCTGCTACCCTGCAGATGAGAGTGGAGAGGGAGAGGCTGTACAGATGCTTTGTTTTGACCCCTGTCTTTAACACCCTTTTCCAGTGTCACCCGCCTGCTATTTTTCTACCGTCCCAATCTTTGTCCAGTCCTCGTAGCTCAAGAGATTAACTGACTATGAAGGCCTGATCTCTCTGCTTGCTCAGTGCTCCAGGGTGGTAAAGTACATGACTTGGAGTCAGAAAGGACTGAGTTTGAATCCTGCCTCAGAAATTCTTTAGATGTGTGACCTTTAGCAAGTCATTTAACCTCCCCCTCAGTGGGGATAATAATAGCACTTATCTCACAGGGTTATAATCATAAGAATCACATGAGATAAACCTCAAGGTACTATATCAATATTATTATACTTTAGGGGTACTTAGCTTGTATGCTGCTGTCCCTGGTTAAGGATCTGTCACAAAGCTTGTCTTTTTTTTTTTTTTTAAACTAAGGTAATGTTATTGGTGACAGACTGGTAGCCTCCCAGTAAGCAATGCTGGAAGAGAAAGAATCTTTTTTTCCCATCTTATCTGACAGGTACAAATGTATCTCTTAGAGATGGCCATAGCATTGTTATAAAAACACCGAATTTACTTGTGTGACCCTTGAATAGTCATTTAATCTCTATGAATCTCAGTTTCCTCATCTATGAAATGAAGATAATAACGTTGATAGTATTTAATCTGTTAGTGTTGTCATGAGGATCAAATGAAATAATGTGCATGAAGTACTTTGTAAACCTTGAAGCAACAAATAAACATCATTCATTATTTTTATCAAAAAAAAAGAGAGAAGAGAAAGGAAGGCAGGCACAAGGAAAGAAGGAAGAAAAAAGAAAAGAAAGTGAAGGAAGGAAGGAAGGAAAAAAAAAGGAAGGAAGAAACAGAAATACAATGGATTGACCAAGTTTATAAAATGCGTTGAGTGGTTAAGATGAAAGTACAAAAGTCTAGAGTGTCTACTATTGCTATTACTTGACTATGGAAGATTGTTCAATAGCTGAGCCTTTATCTGATCTAACCAAGGAAGAAAATGGTAGTGTTTATTAAAATTTTGTGTAATTTGGAATATTTCATTGTCAACTAGAAAAGCAAACAGTTCTAGTTATTGAAAAGAGAAAACAAAGGGGACATCAGTATAGTTTAAAAAAACTAATTATGAATTACAGAATTTGAGAACTGGAAGAGACTTCAGCATCTTAGATCTAGTCCAACCCCTACACAAAAAGAATCCTCAGTATAACATACCCAATAAGTGTTGTCTGGCCTCTGCTTAGATATCTCCAGGAAGGGGAACCTTGCTAGACCCCCATTCCTCTTTGAGACAGCTTTATTTATTTGGAAAATTTCCCTGACATCAAGCCTTAAATGTGCCTCTGTACAACTTCCCTTTACTATTCCTGGTTCTACCCTCTGAAGTCAAACAGAACAAATCTAATCTCCACATCCCATGATATCCTTTTATATATTTGAATATAGTTATCACATCCTCTGAGTCTTCTCTCCTCCAGGATAAACGTGCCTGCTTCCTTCAACTGATTCTCATATGACATGAATTCAAGTCTCTCCTCTAGACAACTCTCTAGTTTATAAACTGTGATGCTCAATACTGAACCAAATACTCCAGATGAGGTCTGACCAGGGCAGAATGCAGTGTGGGATTATCTATCACCTTCCTATTACTGGAATCTCTGCCTCTCAATGCAGCCCAAGATCTCAGCTTCTTTGGCTGTCTCATCAAACTGTTGACTCATAATGAGCTTGCAGTCTTCTAAAAGCTTCACATTTTTTTTCAGAACAATTACTCTCAAGCCATGTTTTCTTCATCTTGTACTGGTGAGGGTGGTTTTTTTTTTTTTACCCAAAAGTAAGATTTTATATTTAATTCTGCTGAACTTCATCTTATTAGATTTAGCCCAATGCTTCAGCATTTGGCGATCTTGATTCTATTATCCAGTATTAACTATCTGTTCCAGCTTTGTGTCATTTTTAGGTTTGATGTGCTTGTCATCTATGGCTTTATCTTAATCATTGAGAAAATATAATGTAGAGCTGACCTAAGTAATGTACTCCACTGGAGACCTACCTGGGATCACACAGCTAGCAAATGTCACTTAGGACTTGAATCCAGGGCTTTCTGACCCCATATTCAATACTCTATCCAGGGTACCATACTCCTTTTTCTTATTGGAAGTACCCAATATGGAATCAGAATCGGGTAAGTAGAGGCACTAAGGTGGTTATACAACAAACAGGTAAGTGTAGGTACAGAGTACATAGTGTATAATAGTTCAATGGTATCCAACTCAGACAGAAATGGGGCTCATTAAATGGTGCATAAGGATCCCTGTGGGCCACATAGTGATTTAGAAAAATACTCATTAACATAATATGTCTTCTATTGTATTTTTATTTATTTTGTTAAACATTTCCCAATTCCATTTTAATCTGATTCCAGGGGCACTGGGGAGTGTTGCCAGACTCTGGGCTAGGGTACTCATGCACTTATATATACATGTGCTTTATTATAGGTGTGTGTGTGTTCATTTAACCCTCACAACAACCTTGTGAGGTAGGCAGACGGGGTTTTATTCCCATTTTGACAGATGAGGAAAGTGAGTCCCAGAAAGGATAAGATTTCCCTGAGATCACACATAAGTGGCACCACAGAGGTCTCAAGCCCATACTTCTGGATTCCAAACCAAGGATTTTTTTGTTATTATTTTGTGCTGTTTCTTTAATTTCATTCTTAAACACCAAGAGTAGACAATGATTGAGTAGTTGAGGGAAGGAGCAAAGAGTATAATCAGGAGTTGAATGGGTTAAGGCAGGGGTGGGGAACCTGCAGACTTGAGGCCAATGTGGCCCTCTAGGTCCTCAAGTGGGGGCCCTTTGACTGAACCCCCAGGGGAATTACAGCTTGTAGCTATTTACCTATCAAGGCTGATTTCTTGTAGAACTGAGACTTCTGAAATGAGAGAATAAGAAGGACAGTAAGGGGTGATAAGGAGTCTGTTAAGTACTGTTTGGGAAATGATTTGGAGATACTTATGCAAATAATTTCTTTGCAACACATATGTCCTACCCAGAGTTTGAGGCATGACAAACCAACCACCAAGGAACCGAAATGACCACTTTTACTCCATTAACTCCCACCACCTTTACTGTGACTATGTTCCTTCTTCTTTCTGGGGGGATGGGGAGGACTAGAAAGATTGTAGGTTACAGAGCTGGAAGGGACTCTAGGGATCATTTAGTCTCAGCTTTTCATTTTACAGGCGAGTCTCAGGCAGAGAAGGTTTAAAGGAGAAGAGGAGATTGGAAAGAGACAGGAAAGATACAGAGTGTAAGAGGGATACTTCTGATGCCCCTTGTAATCTCTTTGGAGGAGTCCAAGAAAGAACATTGGGTTTGGAATCTGAGCACCAGATATCAAATTCTGTCATTTGCTACTTACTAACTCCCCAAGTATCCTTAGACAGGTTACCTTCCCTTCTCAAGTCCTCAGCTTTCTCATCTGTGAAATTAGCCGGTAGGGCTAAATGATCTCTCAGACCCCTTCTCCTTCTAAAATCTTTAGGAAACTCCATATGGAACTGTAGTGACACTGCTTGTTTTCTGTAAGTATTGTCATACTTTGAATTTAGGGTCACTATTATTTAGCATGTGGTGTGCCCATCCTGTGAAAAGAACCTCTCTACAGGTTGCTTTTCTTATGTGACATGTCACCTTGATGATAATATGCTTCAGTGGACAAACCAGCCGTTGCCGTATCTTTCGCTTCTCTAGTTGATAGACCACATGTCATAAATGAAGCAGCTCCTGCTAAAATTTTGCTTGAGTAGTTCACATTTGGTTATATTTTCCTCTGCTGAATGCAGGGTCCTAAAGCAGAGAAGGAAAATGAGATGAATTGCTAAGATGTTGGATGCTAGTAGAGTACTCACACAATGACTTCCTGAGGTTACTCAGTGAAAAATATGTTCATTGCAAATAGATCAGACTGCAGACCCATTCACTGAGTTATGTACCTGCCACACTGCAGGCTGTTACAAATCCACAGAACAGCCGGGTGTCCTGGGTTTTATGTTTAGAGTTCTAAATTAGCATAAATAAATGCAAAATCACAAGTAAGGAGAATCCCTATAGACCCCTGCCAAGTGGCTTTCCATTTATTTCAGCATACACATGAAATGTTTTGGATTCTTAAAATATGCTACAGTTCCATTTCATTAGGAATATGTGAAAAAGTGAGACTGATCTGATGGCTTTAGTCATTAAAGAAAGCACATGGTCTTATAGGGTATTAGAGTCCAAGGACAGATATTTCATGCATAAAAAGAATATCATATGAAAAAAAGTCTCACTTTGGCTGTGGCATGCATGTGTGAACAGCTCTTTATTAGAGAGGCTTAGTGGACAGTCCTATGTCTGAAGTCAGGAAGACTTGAGTTTAAATTCTCCCTCTCATACTTACTAACTGTTCAAACATAGTCACAACCTTTCTGAGCTATAGTTTCTTTTAATATATATAAGACTGTGTGCCCATGTAAGATACATATGTCTACATATTTTGCCTACCCCTTATCAAGGGAGTGTGTCATTCCTGCCTTCAGGGGACCAGAAAGGCCGTGAAGCTAGGCATTCTTTCCTCTAAGTCTTTGAAATGAGTACTGGACTAGAATTATATCCAGAGGTGTACTGGTAAATGTTTAACAACCAACTCTCAAAAAAAATGTAGGCACAATACACTTTTAAGCTTAATATGCTTTACTAACATTTTCTTTATCACTTTCTTAAGTCCTGACGTTCAATAAAGCAGTATACCAAGGTCTGATTTGTAACATTTGCTGATTTCCAACGTGTAAATTCTCATACTGAAAATTTAACAAGCCAGTTGGAGCTGGTGAACCTCTGCTTATATCTATCTGCTCCGCCCCTCCATGCTGATGATCTAGAAGCATAACAGATTTAAATGGACTCAACATACAATCTGTGAACTTGTTTTAAAAATGTTTTGATAACTATATTTCAACAGAATTGATTTCCTTTATAAGTCTATGTATTTTATTTTGTAATAATAACTACTCTGAGGAGGAGTCCAGACACTGCCAGAGGGGGCCATGAAACAAACCAAAAAAAGGTTAAGAATCCTTGATTTAAAACAAGAGATGTTTTTCTGGTTGATAACTCTTAAAGAGGAAAGGTTAGCTCTTGGCTTATACCTGCCAGCTTAGAATCCTTCCATCAAATGCTGGTTCTACAAAAGACCAACACTAATATTGAAGGAATAATACTATTTATCCAAATAAAATAGCTCAGAGCATTGGAATCAGAGAAATTATATAGCTTAGACTATACCAGAAAAATACACAAGAATGAGTGAACTCTTCTGATGGGAGTGAGATAAGAATGTTAGGCCACATTTAGAGAGAAGACCCCAATCTCACCCAACAGGAGATTGTCTTTTGGATGTCTCCATAGAGGCAGATGGAAATGAGGGATATGGTGAGGACCTAGCTTCTCCTACATGTCTGAAGCTTTCTGGAGTCAGTCCCAAAGAAGATCCAGTTCAAATCACATCCTCTCTGAGAAGCTCTGGAACTAATTCTACTCCTCATGCAAATATGTGGTATAACATCAACAGTCTCTCCACCAATTAGGAGTCTCCTCTATGCAACTCCACACACACCCCTCCCTCCCCCTGTAGCCTGAGTTACATACCTAAAAATGAATGAAATGATAGGAAAAGAATCAATGCACTTCCTACCTCATAAGTTATTATGATGTCAAATAAGATACTGTAATGTCAAAATGCTATAAAAATGTCAGTTGAGAGTCAGTGTGGCATAATGGATATAGAGCTGCTCTCAAAGCCAGAAGGAGCTGGCTTCACATCCTACCTCTGACACATATTGGCTGTGTGACACTGGGAAAATCCACCTAACCTCTCATTATTTTAGATTAACTCGGTAAGATTCTTAAGTTTCAGAGAAGGCACCAACCTGCATTGGTTGGGGGCAAGAGAGTTCCCTTAATCTAAATGTTTTCTGTAGCAATGAAATCACAGGTCTAGTCACAATCTTTATAAATATTAGTCAATACTATTACTGCTTATAAAAGAAGAAAAAAATATTCCTTTTCATAGCACGAAAGAATTCATCCTCTTTAAATCTATCCCATTACCACCTTTTTCTCATTTATTTTACTTCTGCTATCTCAGCTTTTCTGCCTCCTGGCTTTTTCCCCCTCTGATTCTATATATCATCATCTCTTTGGCTTCACCCCACTTACTGTGGAATCAGAAGTCCAAATCTCTGAATATCTAAAGGATAGAAGGTTCTGTTCTGACAACCCCTAAGTTTCTGGCCAAAGCAGGCAATACCTGAGCAAAGAGAAAAAAAAAAAAGAGAGAGAGATTCATCCGAGATGACTCTTGGTTTTGACAGTGATTGCTATAATGGAATTTCACTTGTAATATTATTCATTGTCATAGAATTTTACCAGTACTCACAGGCCTGAACTCAGGTTGTTTCTACATGTTGGGAGTAAAATCTGCTACCTACCTCCTCAAGTGCTCACCTATCTAGCTGGATGCTATTTTTAGTCGTCTAGTAGTAAGTGGAAGACAATTTATTTCCCTTAAAGTGCTAAAGTGAGAGGTGCTATGGGATAAAAATGACTTTTTTTAGTTTTTAAAAAATTACAGTGGCTAACATTTGCATGGCACTTTAAGGCTTGCAAAGCTCTTTACAAAGATCTCATTTTGCCCTCACAACAACCTTGGGAAACAAGTGCTCTTACTATCCTTATTTTGCCAACAGCAATGATAATTTATTTATTTATTGCATGTGTACAGTGTGATATATAACCAGCTTTATATAGTGCTTGCAAACCACGTTACAAACACTATCTCGTGTGATTGTCACAACAATCCTAAGATGTAGTTCCTATTATTATTCACATTTTAGGGATAGATGAGGAAACTGAGGCAGACAGAGGTTAAATGATTTGTCTAAGGCAAAGGTAGTAAATGTCTAAGGCTGGTTTTTAACTCAGGTCTTTCTGACTCTAGGTCATGATGCACTGCACCATCTTGCTGTCTTCATCATAACCTTAATAAATAACAAGACTTAACATTTTAAAATACGATGAAGAGCAAAGGAGACTTTTATACATCTGTATAAATGTATAACCCTTTAGAGGTGTGAAAAGTTCTTTATTCAACTTTGATAGAACTAGAGAGAAGCTAGCTACTGGCCAAAGGTTTGACAATAATCTTGGTGGACATTTAAAGAAGACGTATCTCTAGAGAAAGGGGGGAATCTCTGACAACTGTGATCTCTGGTAGTCAAGAAAAGAATCTAGCTATAGAAAACCTTGAGAAAGATTCTTTACCTCTTCAAGTGTAGAAGATTTCTTTCTCTTACCCCCTCCCATCTACCAGGAAGCAGGTTCAGTCAGTTAAGGCAAGAAACCAGAGAAGCTTTTTTAGTCAAGAGAAAGGGAGCCCTGGCTGTCAGGAGCTGAGCTGAAGAGAGGGAAATCTCCAAGAATCACAACTGAGAGACCTACCCAGTACAGACACTGTGCCTGGGAGAGGAGCATAAGGACACAAGAAGGGATAGAATGGATAAACCCTATAGTATCAGCTGTGTGAGTTGCCTTAATCATTCATATTTCCAACATGTGCTTCTCTCTATTAACGTATCCTACATGAATCCCCACAAATGCTGTGTGTAGTTGTGGGATAGCATGCTTCAAATTTACGAGGGAGAATATTTTGTCACTAATGTTTGTTATCTGCCATCTCAGTAAATGTCTTTACTTTGAGCTAATTGTCTTCTGGCTAAATATTAAAGATAACCACCCTAGTGGGGGCTCCTGAGCAATCGTTTTAGGAGTGTAGATCCATAGAATAGCTTGAACTTGGCCACCTGGGGACCCAGAATGAGTTTGACTTGAGGACTATTCTAGAAGGCCTGCTACACCGTGAGTAATTGTCCAACATATATTTAGGGTAGCTTACACCTTTGTAGGGACCAACTGGAGAGATTCTTTGTTCTCTAGTTCTGTTGGGATCCAGTGGAGAAAACTAGTGTTTTCTTTTTTCTTTTCTCCTAGACTCTAATTAGTCAGTTTTCCTGTATATTTCTTTGACAAGTCAGACTAATTGTTTTCAAATAACTTTTGCATGTTTGAATGATTATATACTGGTATCTTTTGTATTACTGTGCTTATTACAAACATGGATATTTATATGAGCAGTATGAATAATGCCACTCCCCCAGTCCTCCCACCCCTTCCCAATAACGATGTCTAGCAATGTACTTAGAGCATACTGCAGGGGCTCATACATGTCAATTTTTGGTTTTGCTTTTGAGCAGATTTAGATTGCTTACCTTACTGTGGTATACATCTGGACAATCTGTTTAACATTCCTATTGAATGCAGCCCTCTCTTTTCTTCCCAAGGTCTTCTAGAAAAGTGTTGTCCAAGGTGTGTGTGTGTGTGTGTGTGTGTGTGTGTGTGTGTGTGTGTGTGTGTGTGTGTGTGTGTGTGTGTGTGTGTGTAGTAGATTGTTAATTCCATTAGGGAAAGAGAAATTTTTTTTTAGTCTCTTGCTTCTCACTATTCTGTTTTCTCATGCCATGGACAGAAGTCTGAAGAAAGTTACTAGGAAAGTAAAGTCCAGTAGTCCTGATGAAAGCCTGAGGAAATGTTTCTCCCTAACAGCTGAAGATTTCTTCCTGACTTTGCAGACCAGTTCAGGGATTCCTTCCTTGATTCTTCTGCTAAGTCAGATATTGTGAAATAATTTCACATTTTATTATTTTATTAACCAGACCTTAAATCTTGCAGGTTCTTTCCTTTTTAGGGGCTGTACCTAATTTTAGTATACAAGATTATATCAGAATATAACTCGGAACGACTGTTATATCAGGTTTAATGAAATGGGAATATATATTTTAAAAATCTTATTTTTGTGAACATTTTCTGTTTTTACATTACCTTCACTAAAAAAATTAGTTTTATTTTTCAGTGATTGAAAAACAAATTATACCACATATATATGCATAGTAAAGAAAAACAAATTCCTTCTTTGGCTATGCCCTTAAAATACATGTTTTATTTTTCATGACCACCCCCACCTCAGCTACATGCAAAGATGGCAGTGCTCTTGATCTTACTGTCACTCACAAATGCACCACTTTTGTGTTCATAAACTTTGAAATTCCCTTAGGTGATCACACTTGATTGTTTTTTCCCTTCTTGTTCTGTCTCCCAAAACCATGTGGTTACAATATTGCTTTATCCATACTATCCATTCTAATCCTTTTACCCATCAGTTCCCTTCCAGTCCTCCATTAGCCACACTCTCCTCCTTTTTCATCTTGACTTTTTGGTGAAATAATTCAACTCTACAATGCCATCTTCTCTTCAGTCTCTTACTCTTGTCACATCACTGAGAATGCTTGACAAGCCTCAGCCTTGGATCACTCCCACCATCAGTTTCCATCACTCCTACACACATTCTGCTGAATGAAGGTGGAGAAAATCGCATTCTGACTGAGTCTATTACAAATTTTTACTATGGAACCTCAACTGGGCCCTCAATGCTCAAGGCTCTACATCTTCCTAATTAATTCACTTCCCCACTTACCACAGCATCTCTTTGAAACTTTTTCATCTTTCCTCAGACCTCCCATGGCTCCTTCTACTTCTGCCTTATCAACTGAGACCTTTGTTTCATATTTTACTGACAAAAACTGAGACCATTCATCAAGAGCTCCCTCTTTTCCTCTGCTTCTTATCTCAAATCACTCCGATGCCCTCTGCCACTATCTCCTCCTTCACCCTTGTCTCAAATAGATGGCTCTTCTTTTTGTCAAGGCAAACCCCTCTGCTTATATGTATGATCTCATTCTATACCATTTTTCCAGTTGATTGCCTCTCCTATCACCCCTACATGCTCACTAAATTTTAATCTCTCCGTCTGCTGGTTGCTTCCATACTGCTCACAAAATATGCTCACATCTTCCCCATCCTCAAAAAACCCTCACTTGATCCTTCCATCCCCACTAATTCTTGAGCATACATTTTTCCTGCCTTTTGTGGCTAAACTCCTTGAAAAACTTATTTACAATAGGTACTTCCATTTCCCCTTCTCTCATTTTCTTAACTCTACAATCTAGCTTCTGCCCTCATCATTCAATGGACGCTACACTCTCCAAAGTTACCAGTAATTTCTAATTCCCAAATCCAATGGATTTTTCTCAATATTCCTCCCTCTTGATCTTTCTGCAGCTTTTGACACTGTTGATCACTCTCTTTTCCTTAATATTGTCTTCTCTCTAGGTTTTCAGATAACCACTCTCTCCTGGCTTTCTTCCTACTTATATGACAGCTCCTTTTCAGTCTCCTTTGTTAGATCTTCATCCAGGTCATGCTTTCTAATAGTAAATTTCCACAGGGTTCTATCTTGAACCATTCTCTTCCCCCTTCTATACTACTTCACTTGGTGATCTCATCAGCTCTCATGGATTGAGTTATTAGCTCTACACTGATGATTTTAAAATCTACTTATCCTGCCTCAACTTCTCTGCTGACCTCCAGCTGAATTTCAGAAATCTTGAACTGGATGTCCAGAAGACAATGTAAACTCAACACATTCAGCGCTGAACTCAACCCCTCACCGCTACAAATTTCCCTATTTACTGCTGAGAACTGAGAATTTATAAGAATTATAAGAATATAAATTGTAGATGAGCTATTGATCTGCATTTGTGGAGAATTTCCACACCAGAATCTCATCACACTAATAAAATCATAGATCAGTTAAAAAAATCTTTTGCCTATCCATAGTAATTGTATATATTGTTCATTTGATTTAACTTTGTTCACTCTGTATCACTTCACACAAGTTCCAATATTTTTTCATAATTTTTGTATTCCCTATGGTGTAGTTACACTTCCATAAATTGATTTACCACAGTTTGAACAATCATTCCTGAACTTTTGGATGAGAAGTTGGTTTCCATTTTTATGAATTATGAATTATATTGTTATGAATATTTGCATGTGGATGTCTTTTCTAATTGTTAATACCCAGATTAGGGTATGTAGCCAACAGTAGCATTCCTAGGTCAAAAGGATTGTAATTTTGTAACTTTTCTTGAATAATTCCAAATTGTTTTTCAATATAATTCAACTACCTGCTCCACAAATAGTCAATTAATATCCTTGCTTTTCCTGACTCCCTACCAAGACTGAATTTTTCTATCTTTTGTGATCTTTGAAAGTCCATTGGATTTAGTAATTAGTATATTAGCAATAATGTTTTAAAAAGTTTCAGTGGTGAAATTAGGAGTTAGATTACAGGAAGAAAAGCTAACAACAGAGGCCAGAACCTAGATGGTGGAGTAAAGGATATACACAGCTGTGCTTTACCAACATTCCCCTCTAAACAACTTTAAAATAATGCCTCAAATCTAATTCTAAAGTGGTAGACCCAACAAAAGGTCAAGGTGAGACATTCTTCCAGTCCAAGACAATTTAGGAGGACAGAAGGACAGATTTGTGAGATGGAGGTGAAGGCTAGCCCAGAGTCCATACGGATAAAACACCAGTAGTGGGAGTTGGTTGCAGTAACAGAAGCAGCAGCAGCTTGGGAGTTCTCAAGATAGAGATGGTCAGGGAATATAGCAACTGATCAGAAAGAGATTATAGAGACCCTTGTGCTAGCACTGGGTGCAGGATTGTAGGCTGTTTGTTAACTCCATTGCCTATCTCCACATCTGGGTCATCGTTCAAGGATGGAGAGGAACATTTGCAGGAAAGAGGAAGTAGGGACTCTGAGGAGCAACATCATTTCTGATCCCAAAAGATCAGAGACCTTGAGGAATAGTATCATTTCTGGTCCCAAGGGAGCAAAGACCCCATGGAGTAACATCAATTGCAATCTCTAGGGATCAAGGGCCCTTCCTGGGTAAGGATCAGAGTAATACCAGGAGAGCAGGGACTACACCTTTTCCTGGATCACACCATCTTGGAAGCACTAAAAACACTCCTGGTGAACAGACCAGAGCTGACCAGAAAATCTTACTTTAAATAAAAGGCTCAAGAGAAACTTAAAAAGGTAAATATGAAGGACAGGCAGCTAGGTGGTGCAATGGATAGAGCACCAGTGTAGGAGTCAGGAGGACCTGAGTTCAAATCTCACCTCAGACACTTGACACTTACTAGCTGTGTGACCTTGGGCAAGTCACTCAACTCTAATTGCCTCATCCTGGGTCATCTCCAGTTATCCTGATGAATATCTGGTCACTGGATTCAGATGACTCTGGAGGAAAAGTGAGGCTGGGGATCTGCACAGCCCTCCCTCACTCAAAACAAAGTCAAGTGCAAGTCATGTCATTATTTCTCTGACAGCATGATCTTCTTTGGCAACGAAGGATGAACACACACATAAACATGAAAGAGCAATCATAAGGGACTCAATAAGGTTAAACTATTTCCATTCCTCTGTGGGAAGATAATACATGTAAATTCTAATAACTTTATCATTATTAGAGCAGAGAGATTCTACAAAGAAAGAAGGTGCAGAAATGAGTCAATTATGTTGGGATGATATAAAAAAATGAATAGGTGAGAAAGAGGAATGCCCAAAAGAGGGATAAAGGGAGAGGAAGTATGAGCAAAATTATCTCACATAAAAAAGTCATGCAAAGAAGAGCTTTTACAGTGGAGGGGAAAATGGTGGTGGTGGTGGTGTGTGTGTGTGGGGGGGGGGGACAGGCAATATTTGAACCTTACTCACATCTAAATTGGTTCAAAGAGGGAAAATATACATACTCAATTGGGTATATAAATCTATCTTATTCAACAATAAAGTATGAGGAAAAGAGGATAAGAGAAAGAGAAGGGGTAATAGGAGGGCAGATAAAAGAAGGCAATGGTCAGAAATGGTCAGACTATAGAGAAGAGACAGGATAAAAAAGAGAGAGAGAATGATAAACAGAAGAAAATTGGATGGAAGGAAATGCAGTTAGTAATATAACTGTGAATGTGAATGAGATGAACTCACCCATAAAATGGAAGCAGGTGGCAAAATGGATTAGAAACCAGAATCCAGTAATATTGTTTACATAAAATAGACACACATAGAGTTAAATTAAGGAGCTAGAGCAGAATGTATTATTCTTCAACTGATTAAAAAAAAGTTAGATTACAAGGAATTGAGAAGAGATGCAAATAGTGAGGACAGAGAAACACTGAGGGTTAATTCTAAGAATTTGGCAGCAAGGGGAAGAGAGATATGGGATGACAGCTTGAGGGGATGGTAGGGTCAAGTAATGGGTTTCTTTTTAAAGGAGAGAGTAGATCTGTGCATATTTGTACAAGAGGGACGTTGCCAGTAGATAAAGAGCAAATGAAGGTGATAAAGGGAAAAGACAGAAAGTGATAGAAACAAATGGACCGAAGCAGCAAGGTGCTGGAGGAGATGGGAGATGGGAGAGGATTAGATCAAGGACACAACTAACAGTGGTAGCCTTGGCAAGAAGGCTGGAGGAATGGAAGAAAGAATATATTAAGATGTAGAACAGTTCTGAGGTATGAAATGGGGGAGAAGAGGCACTTAAAACAGACTACTTTTATTTTCTCATTACAGTAGGAAGCAATATCATCATTTTAGAGACACGAGGATTGAGATGGTGTTGAGGACTTGAGGAGACAGAAGAACATCTGGAATGTGGGATTGTGTTTAAGAGTTAATAAAGGAGGAATCAAAGGATTATTGTGTAGCGATGAAGGTCCAGTTAATATTACATAACATAAATGTATAGAGGACTCAGTCATCATATTTTTAAGATTTTCTCCAGCAACATCTAGTAGTTTGGGAGTATAAGGAAGACTGCCTTTTTGTTTCCTCACTTAAAAAAAAAATCTGTGAATGCGCCCTCTGGCTCTGATCTCAACCTACATTTCTAGTCCTTTTTCATTTAGCATATTACTATATATTGTATATATTACTCAATGAGTTGAATTGAATTTATTAATATTTGACTCATACAAATGTTTACAAAGGGCTTTAGAGCAAATTAGACCTAGTGTCCTTATTCATTTTAATTCTCACTGACAAAGCAGATAAATCAAGGGGTGATTATTCACTTTTCAAAGAATCACCACATTCATTTCTTTTAAATAGCAAGCTCTCTTACCGAATTTCAAATGTGAACTGATAATATATAAAAATTCATACTTCTTAAGAGCATGCCTACGTATCTGGAGAGGTACTATATTTAAAAGCCATTTACAAAGAGCTTCAAATGGTCTTAAATCTCAAGGAAGCATTTCTGCATATAATGTGTATTGATTTTGAAAGAAAGTGTCACCTGTCCTTGCCACAGTTATCTTCAAAGGATGGCTGTGAACTCTGGCACCCTAGTACTGCTGCTTTATCATGCTTTGTTCGCAGCAACAGAATAATGGTTAACTAGAACTGAGAGTACCTGAACCTGCCTAACCCTGATGGTCTGTCTATTTCATCACAGGATTCAGAGGCGATAATAAATCCCTAGTGGGATGGCTGGCAAGTGGCATAGTGCCTGTTAGAAGTGGATCTGTGAATAAGAAAAAAACTGAAAAACACTTACCAACATATATTTATTGATTGCCTACAGCATATGATACAGCATGTGAAGGGTATTGTAGAAGCACAGAAGAGGTTAAGAACCAGGTCCTCATCTCAAAGATTTACTGGATAGATAAGACCAAAACATATGAAAAATTAAATAGTAATACAACAGTGAACAAAATAGGACAACAAAACAAGAGGGGCTAAACCTTGCTTAATTATTAAGTGAAATGCACAGAAAAAAAATTCTATTCAGAGGGAAGTGAGATCACTTTGGGTTAGATTAATCTGGTGTGTGTGTTTGTCCTTCTTTGCCAAAGAGGACCATGCCATCAAAGAAATGATGACATGACTTGCACTTGACTTTGTTTTGAGTGAGGGAGGGCTATGAAGGTCCCCAGCCTCACTTTTCTTCCAGAGCCATCTGAATCCAGTGACCGGATCCATCAACGGGATTACTGGAGATGACCCAGGATGAGGCAATTGGGGTTAAGTGACTTGCCCAAGGTCACACAGCTAGTGAGTATCAAGTGTCTGAGGTAAGATTTGAACTCAGGTCCTCCTGACTCCTGTTCTATCCACTGTACCACCTAGCTGCCCATTAATCTGGTAAAGCTACCTGAAGGAGGTGGGATTCAATTGGTCTTTGAAAAATGGGTAGGATTTGGATATTGGGGTTTAATGACTACAGTATCTTCCCCACCCTACAAGCTCAAAACCCCTGAGTGACTCTGTCAGAGTAAAATTAGTACCAATGGGCCAAAGCCCCTTTTGAAAGGTAGAGAGTTTGACCAGCAACTCATTTTCTAAGACAGCTGGGTAACTCACCTCCTCCTCTCCTGTCTGCCTCTCCCTCCCCTTCCTTCTCCTCTGCAAAGGAAGGTAAATTTGGATGACCAAAAGATGCCCAGTTGACTTGGGTTTTACTGCCTGATCCCTCCCCTCCCCTCCCCTTGCCTCTCCCCTTCCTCCCTTCCCCTTTCTCTCCCTTCTCCTTCCCTCCCCTCTCCCTTTCTCTCACCTCTCCTTCCCTCTTCCCTTTCCTCCCATCCCCCCTTCCCTTCCTCCTGTTCTGTCCTGTCCTCTCCCCTAACCTCCAATGTGCCCCTGCCTAAGGGCTCCTCTGGACCCTCCTGGCTTTAGAGTGATTATCAATAGTAACTGTTGCAGTTTCCCTCCCAGCCTGATGTCTTTCTTTTTCTTGACCTCACTAAAGGGGTCATGCCCTGGAGACTTCTTAAACAGGCCTATTCAATGAATGTGCCTTGCCTCACCCTAAGTGAGTACCTGCAAAGACCTTGGCCTAAAGGGCCCAAGGTCTCCCAGTACATCCTGGGTCATCTCCAGTCATCCTGATGAATATCAGGTCACTGGATTCAGATGGCTCTGGAGGAGAAGTGAAGCTGGTGACCTGCACAGCCCTCCCTCACTCAAAACCAAGTCAAGTGCAAGTCATGTCATCATTTCTCTGATGGCATGGTCTTCTTTGGCAATGAAGGAGGAATACAACAAACAATTTTCCAAGAGTCTTCCCTCTCCCCACTAGCATGAATCAGGTCCAGGCTTCTTGCTGGATTCCCCAAATGCTTGAACCTCCTTGACCCAGATAAGAACCTTATAAAATAACAACACAAGACTTTATTGGTCGGGTGTGCCCCACTTCATCTGGGATCCTATCAGAGTGCTGAATTCCACCCAAGGCCCCAACCAACAGACCTGACCTGCTTACACCACTTTCTGACTGCCCTTCACAGTGTATGTCTTGTATACATGCTTCCTGTTTTCTTGTACTTTATTATGGTATCCCAAATCTTTCTAAGTCTAAACTAAGAGACGTAGGTAGGGGTGGGAAAAGAGCATAAAAAATGGTTAATTTCCATTGTACTTTATTGTTACAAGTTGATTTCATGTCTTATTTGACTTTTAAAACTCATCTGTTAGGTTGACAGTGCAAATATTATTTATTATATAGGCACTTTACAGATGAGGAAACGAATTCAGGGACCTGAAATAATCTACTCAGGATCATACAGGTACCAAGAGGCCATTAGGACTCTCATCCTGGTCTTCTGGCTGAAGGTCTAGGGCTCTTTCCAGTATACCATGCATTTGGGTGAGAAAGCAGGAATTTTGGGTGACAAGTTTGACGGGTCTTTGTGAGGCAATAAAGCAGGCTTGAAATGATGGAAAACAGGTTGGGGAAAGACTTTCATACCATGCTACATAATTCAGATTTTATTTTATAGGCAATGGTGATACCAAAGTGGTATGTGTTTGTTGTGGAAGATGTATTTGCTGGAGAAAGACTAAAGGTTATGGAGATAGGTGTGCTATTCAGGATAACTGAGTTAGAATAAACCCCCTTAAAAAAAGGATTTGTTTTGTGAAGTTTGGATTTAGTCAGAAGGTCACAAGGGGCCTTGAAACTGACAGTTCCCCACCCCTGGGCTAAGGGGATGACAAGGGGAATAGAAAAGATGGATTGGATCAATTAATTAGTCAATAAGAGTGTGTTAAGCTCCTACTGTGTACCAGGCATTGTGGTAGGTCCCAGGCAAAGAAAAAAAAAGAAACAATTCCAGCTCACAATTTTATATTCTATTGGGGGAGGCTCTATGTATCGATACGAATATATCCATATCTATATGTGTATGTATGTATATGCAGAATTTAAATAAATACACGTTATCTGGAGCTTCAGTCCATTTGCTCAGGACTCTCCCTGTTGGTGGAGATTGATTACTGCTCTGTGCCTACATGAAGGGGTGGGGTTGGTAAAAGTTGGGGAGAGGAAGGATCCTTGTTGTGGCTTCCAGCTTCAAGGGAGGAGACACTCGATTCCTCATTCTCTTCAGGGAGAGTCCCCAGAAGAAAAGAGAGCCTCTAGGAAGAAGCCTAAAAGTCATTCTTTAAAAGGCAGTTAAGAAAGTTTTGGTGTAGAAGATGGAGCTTAAGTTACATCTTCATGGAAAAGCAGGATTTTCTGAGGCAGAAAGAACTGAGTATTTAGTATTCTAGACATTTAGAGACAGCATGTATTGTGGATGGTGTGTTTGATTTAGAGTTATGAAGACTTGGGTTCAAGTTTCACTTCTGATATTTACCAGCTGTATGACCATTTAACTTTTTGGAGCTGTAAATTTGTACATCATCCACAATGAAGTGATAGTTGAAGGTTTGAAAATAGAGGAATGGAAAGAAAGGGAGTACAGAGGTGAGCAATGGGTTGTAAAGACCACTGTTTTGGGGGAGCAGGAAGATGAAGAGTTAGTTAAGGACACAGAGAGGAGATGGTCAAAGGGGTAGGAGGGGAATTAGGAGAGTGATTTTAGGGAAGTCTGGAGAGTTTCAAGAGTGACTCAACAATGTCAGATAAGTAAAGGAGATTAAGGTCTGAGAGAAAGGTCCCTGGACTGATGATCAGGTCAACTCATTTAGGTACCAAGGTATGTTCAGGGCATGTTAGTGTTGAGGTTTAGGCTCTGACCATCCAGGGACACCAAAAACTGTTGCAGTTTCATAATGTGTTGGTGGAACCATCTCAAAGAATTCAGGATCAGACTACCTCTAACCCAAGTACAGGCATTTATTGAGATTGACACCTCTCATGAAGCGGGCTAAGTTCTAAGAGGAACCAGCAACTTCAGAGAAATCAAGATGGATTTTTATAGGTAAAGATGCAATTATGTAACAAATTATGAATATTAAAAAGGTAGGAGGGGTTTGTGAAGGGATTACATAATAGGGGAGGGGTGCCAGCCACAGTGGAAATTTACATGCTATTACTCACAATGCATACAGAAAACCCATTTGGGGGGTATGTATATATGATAATGGTATTAAAATAAGCTTCTCTACATCATAAGTTCATTCTATGGTCAGTTCTTTACCATTGTTGTGAAGGTGTCTACTTAGGGAAAGTCCCTTCCATTGTTTTGGGGTCCATATCCTGCTTGGACATCCTGATGGTGCTGCTTTCGGATTGGCTGAGTATTGTGGTCCTGAGACTAGATGGTTGTGGTTGAGTGCATGGACACACCTGCTGTTGCTGTGGGAAATATGAGGGATGGGTCTGGGGGCAGTGGTTAGCTAGAGGCAATGGCTGGGATCCCATCACATGGACATGCCTGTTGTTTCTGTGAGAAATATGAGTTCAAGGACACACCTGTTGTTCCAGTGATCAGTGAGGCATATATGAAGAAATTAGGATATGGGGTGGGTGGGTGGCTAGGTAGAGGCAGTGGCTGCGATCCCATCACACAGACACACCTGCTGCTCTGTGAGAAAGATGAGTTCGTGGGCACACCTGTTGTTCTGGTGAGCAGTGAGCTATATATATCAAAAAGATAGGATATGGGGTGGGGGGGAGGTGGCGTGAGTGGCTAGGCAGGTACAGTGGGCCTGCTGCTCAGTAGGGCCTATAAGGAAGTTAAAATATTGGGGCTGGGGGCGGCTTTATTAGGATTTCATCATTAGTGCTGTGTCCATGTTGTGATCACCGTGCTGGTGGCCTGTAGTTTGCTATGACTTTCAGCCCCATATTTAGCCCTTGCCAATATTTATCACAACCATTTGATCTAGGGGATAGGCTGCTCTGAAAACCCCAAGCCAGGGTTTGCTTCTCAGTTGTTCTTTCCCAGCTGTTTGCCTGCTTTGCAATATCACTGCAGCAGTTTATCTAGTTTCCCTTCCTATGATTATGCTTCCAACTGATTTACTGTACTATACTATACTTCTTGTATATTCTTCCTTACACAGCAGATGTGCCGAGGTTCAGGCTTAACCAACTAAGAAGTGATGATGCTGTGAGATTTGCAGTTTTCATGGCCACAGACTCCACTAAAAGTTGGCCAGATGTACTGAAAGTATGCACTAAAGGTTGCAAGGGACACCAGATGGGCAAGTGGGAACGGACCAGATCAACCCATCACCACTAGTGAAGGAGGTAACAAGTTCTTCTGATGGTGGGTCACTACAGCCAGACAAGAAAGCACCCTTATGATGTCACTGGTCCTCTTAGAGAATGAAGGACAAACAACGAGTAGAGCCAGAGGGAGGTATATATGCATCTAATGTATGCAGGCTACATGCTAATCCCTGGTCACCTCTTGCCTCTTCAAAGAGACTGGTTTTCATGACTATTTAGTAGAATATCTTTTTCTCCCCCTGGAGTTTATTCTCCGTATGTTGGGATTCCTTTTTTTTTCAATACAAACTGAGGCTGTCAGTCTTTGGACCAGTATCTTTTCTCCCTCAGAGGCAGCAAATACTCAAGCCAGAAACTATTATCAACCACCTGCTCATTTAGAGAAAACAGGGCAATTCATTATTTATGGGTACATGGACATGGTTTTTATAGTTTCACTCAACAAAGGAAGTCTGGTAAGACCACACTCATCAGTTTAGTATTTACAGAGCAATCATAATATGAAAAATGCCACTAGGCAACTGGCATAGTGCAGTAAGAACAGGCCTTGGAGTCTGAGGATCTGGCTGGGTGTGAATCCTGGCTCTGGCGCTTAACATTTCTGTGACTAAGGAGAAGTCACTTATCTTTCTTTTTTTTTTTCCTCTGTAAACAGTATTTTATTTTTTCCAATTACATGTAAAGATAGTTTTCAAACATCCATTTTGATAAGATTTTGAGTTCCAAAACATTTTCTTTCCCTCCCCTCCCCAAGACAGCAAAAATCTGATATAGGTTATACATATGCAATCGTATTAAACATATTTCCACATTAGTCATGTTGTGAAAGAAAAATCAGAACAAAAGGGGAAAACCACAAGAAAGATAAAACAATAAACAGAAAAAAGTGAAAATAATATGTGTCCATCTTCATTCAGACTTATACTTCCTTCTCTGGAGGTCATTTACCTTTCTAAGCCTCATTTTCCTCATCTTCGAAATGGCGGTAATCTTTTCACAGGGCTACTGCAAAGCTGTGAGGTATCATGTATAGTTTATACATATTTTCGTACATATACATATTTTTGGCCACATAATTTCTTACAGAGGATAGAGAACTAGGCAGATCAGAGTTCAAAGTCCCATGTTCAAAACAGACTCCATCTGACCCTGGCTAAGTCTCACCTCTTAGTGCTCAAGGCAACTGTGTAGCACTAACATCTCCAGGGCAGCTGATTTACAAAGAGCTCCCCTAGCCAATGAAAGAACAAATCTGCCTCTCCCCCCTCTATTTTTTTTTTTAATTCCAGAAAGTAGCCGGAGGTTGAGATTCCTTTCCTTCTAACCCACTGAAATCTCCAGGCCTCAGATGATCTCATGTGTAAAATGGAGAGGTGGATTCAACTACATGAAATCAAATACCTGCTGTTACTCTCACAACTCCTTACCAGTACTCCCCATCCTCCCTTCATTCAATCCAGTCTATAGTATGAGGTAGTTCTTCTCCTTAACAAGGTCAGCCTCTCTCCATGTGCCCTTCATCCCATCCTTCCTGCCTTCTCCAGCACTTTGTCTTACCATCATCTGCCCCCTCTCCAATACTTCCCAACAAATTCAGGTTTGGCCCATCACCCTTAAAAAAACCCTTCACCAGATTCCTTCAAGCTGTCATCCTATATTCCTCTTCCCTGTTTCAAGCAAAATCCTAGAAAAGTTATTGATACGACTTCCATTGCCTCCCCCTTCTCTCACTTCTCAGCCCCTTAGCCAGTCTGGTTTCAGATATTATCACTCAACTGAAATTGCTTTCTCCAAAGTTACCAATGATCTGTCAAATCCAATGGCCTTTTCTCAGTCTTCATCCTTCCTGGCTTCTCTGTGGCATTCAGCACTGCTGACCATCTTCTCCTCCTGGATTCTCTCATCTATCCACAGTCTCTCTTGGCTCTTCTCCCTATGTGACTGTTCCTTCTGATTCTCCTTTGATGTATCATGTCCCTAACTATGGGTAAACTCAAAGGCTGTGTTCTAAGCCCTCTTCTCTTTACACATTTTTCTAGTACAGCTCCCATGGGTTTAATTATCATCTTCCCATAAATGCGTCCCATATACACACATCAAATATGCTATATATGTATATGTATGTGTATACGCACGTGTGTACATGTGTATATCTATGTATAGACCCCAGCTTCTCCAATACAATAAACAGTGCCTACTATGTGCCAGATACTACTATGCTAAGTGCCAGGGATACAATTAGTAACAAGACAGTACTTGCCCTCAAGGAGCTTACAATGTAATTGGGGGAGACAACATACAAAAGGGGGCAGGAAAGGGGTGTGTGAGACCAAGATGCCAGGGGGTATCTTGTTCTGTGGAGTTGAAATCAGGCAGAGCAGCAAGAGCAGCAGACGAAAAGAAGAGAGCTGAGTCCATCTCCTTCCCTCTAAAGAAAGGCACTGGGAAAGTTTGGTATAGCACTCTAGTTTGAGTTAAACTCTGTAAAAGAGAGAGGAGGCTGAGGGTGGTGGTATCAATTAAGGTTTGAATTAGCAGCAGGGAGATGAGATTAGAAGTGATGAGCTTTTCCTGAGAGGAGCATCTTGTTCCCTGGGGGTAAGAAAATGGGGCAGAGCAGTGGATGCAAAGTGAAGGACTTTCTCTCTCCAGTCCCACATCACCAATTGCCTTTACAATATTTGGAACTGGATTTTCCACAGGTATCTAAGACTCAGTATGTTCTGGACAGAACTTACTATCTCCCCTTCCCTTTATCCCATCCCACTTTTGAACTTCCCTGTTCTAGTCGCTCAGTTTTACAACTTGTCGATCATCCCAGAATCCTCACTCTTCCACATAGGTAGCACAGTGCATTCAGTAGTGGGCTTGGAGTGAGGAAGTCCTGAGTTTGAATCCGCTGTATGATGCTGGTCCAATCACTAAATTTCTTTGTGCCTCAATTTTCTTATCTGTAAAGTGGGGATAATAACTGCACCTACCTTCCAAGGTTGTCATGAGGTCAAAATTTTTAAAGTTCTTTGCAAAATAAATGCTACTTACTAGTATGTCCAATGAACTGTCAAATGTCTTTATTTCTTCCTCCATATCTCAAAACTGTCCCCTTTTCTCTCCTTACACAGTTGTTTGCCATCCTAGTTCAAGCTCTCATCGTCTCTTGTCTTCACTATTAAAGCAGCTCTACTTGGTCTCTCCTTCCTCCAGGCCATCCTCCAAACAGATCCACACAGCTGCCAAAGGGATTTTCCTAAACCACAATTCTGACCTCTACTCGGTGAACTCCAGTGGTTCCCCGTGACCTCTAGGACCGAATGTGAAGTGTCCTCTATGGCATTTAGAACCCTATCCCTTTCCACCTTAGCATACCACTACTTCTCAGGAAACGGCTGATGCAGTCAGTCTGGCTGTCTTCCTGGTCCTCACGTCGGGCCTTTACAACAGCTGGTCTTTTTTAAAAATTATTCTTATTGAGTATTTACACGCAAAAACCACCTTGTGGTCCAAATTCTGCACCCCCCCCCCCCCCCCGCCCCCTCGTTATGAATCTTCTCCATGCCCAGGCATCAATGCCCTCCTCCGGAAGCGTCGGACTCCTGGTGCCTCTCCGGACCCCCCAGATCTATTCTGTAAGAGCCGGGATAGGCACGGGCACCGGCCGCTGGTCCACGGCCCCCCGGCGCTCGCAGGGGCCGGCCAGGTGTTAGGACAGGGCAGAAATGACAGGCCCCGGCGCTCCGGGGGCGGGGCTTGCTGGCTCGCCACCACGCCCTTTTTTCTCCCCCTTTCATCTCCTCCTTTTCTCCTGCCCCCTCCCGCTCACTGCCCCCCTCCCCAGAGCAGCTTGTGGCTCCGCCCCTTCATCGGACTCAGCACGCGCTCCGTCCGCTCTCCCCCCGCCCCCGCCCTCCGCCACGCCCCTCCCGCCGCTGCCATGGTAACCATACGCGCCTTCGAGGACTAACGGAATCGTGGGAATCGTCGTAATCGTCGGTACGGACCTGCGGCCCCCCACAACACCCGCACCACGGCACATACTGTTCTCCGGGGCGCGACGTTTAGGTAAAGAGACTAGGGGAGTTGGAGGACTCCTGGGAAAGCGGGTGGAGCGGGGGAGGAGGAGGCTGACCCCTCCCTCGCCTCCTCCTCGACCCGGCCGGGGCTCTGGGCCGCAGTCCGAGGGTGCTGCGGGGTTCGGGGCTTGGCTTTGCGGGAGAGGGAGAAGCGCGAGGGCTTCGCGCTGCATTGTGGGAAATGTAGTTCGGTCTTTCTTCCGGCTCGCGCTCTTCTGCTGGGGGTCTGAAGACCGAGGACTACAAACCCCAGCGGGCGTGACGGGGTGGGGGAGGCGACGGGGAGATGACTATGTAGGGATGAGCATTCCCATTTTCTTTTTATCCGCCTTCCAAGTAGCTATTTGGAGGGTCTTCTAGTGCTGTAAAAAGGGAATGGGGGGGACGTGGGACCTGGACTGCCCCTTGCCTCCCACTCCCCCGTCCCTCCATCCCCCCATCCCACCGCAGGTGTTCTGCAGCCTCTCGCCGGGCCACCGCCCTACGTGCTGCCCCCTCTTCCTCCCCCTCGCCCCCAAAGGCACGCCCTTGGGCCTGCCGAGAGGCATAGACCCCCTTGTCTGTTTTCACAGGGCCGAGGAAGACATTCTATTTAAGGAGATTTTCTTATTCTTGTATTGCAACAGTGTAGTAGTTAATCGTTGTTCCGGCTTGCTCAAGGCTTTTAGAAGCATTGTTCTGTAAGATTTAATAATTGTCCGCTTAATAACCCGTGCCAGTCCCGCTGCCAAGACGTGGGAATTAAAAGAAAGACAAAGTCAAAAATTAATAGCTTTTATGTAGTTCCTGTTACGTGCCGATTTACAAGTATTATCGTATATCCCAGCAACTCCGGGAGTTAGATGCAGTTATCCTTGTCTTACAGTTGAAGAAACTGAGGAAAGGCTGGATTTGAAGCTGATTTTAGGCCCTTCCGCCCACTTAGCTGTTCACCAAAACATTTCCCAGCTCTCAAAAAGAGTTCAGTCTAAGACAATATGCAGACAACCATGTGTAAACAAGATGTTGATAGGATAAGCTGGAGCTAATCAACAGAAGGTACGAGCAGTAAGGGAGATAGGGAAATTTCAGGGTTGGAAAGACTGTAGGTCATGTAGTCCAACAACCCCCTCCCCCATTTAAAAGAGAAGAAAACTTAGGTTGGACAAATGACTCCCCCTGGGTCACACAGGAGGTAGACCTCATCTTTCCTGACTTCTTGTCCAGTCTTCTTTCCATTGTTAACTTTATTCCTACCAAAAATAATTATGGATGGGGTAAGAATAACTGAGTTTTCCAGGTGGTGTTCCAAATACATAGAATAGTCTGGTTATTAAACAGTGTATTTGTATTTTCTATCACTTTACATTAAATAATATCAGAGAGTCAGGAGAAATAACACAAAGCTATTCAGGGAACATCTGAGCCTGTCACATGTTTTATCTACTTCTGGAGCTTGTATTGGTGGAGACAGAACTGGAAGTCAAGAGTCTAGATTACAGCCCTGACTCTTGGAACTAATAATAAAAATAACAGCAACACGGATAATTAGTAGTAGTAGCAGCAGCAGCAGTAGTTAGTAGGTAGTACCTAACATTTATGTTTTAAATGCATGATTTCATTTGAGCTTCATGAATTCCGTGAAATAGGTACTCTAGGTATTGTTAGCACTATTCTACAGATAAGGAATAAATGAAAAAAATGTATTACGCTCTTACTATTTGCATTGTACTAAGTAAGTGCTGGGGATTTAAAAGAAAGACAGCCCCTCCTCTCAAGGAGTTTGAATTCTAATGGGGGAAACAGCGTGCAAAGGGCCGTGGAAGTACTTTGGTCCGGAAAGTTACTGGATGGCGATTAGGATCACAGGGGAGTAAATCATAAAGTCACAGAATTTGAGAGGTGATAAAGAACTCAAGAGACCATCCAAACCAAGCCATACTTCTCACTGTGAAATATGGGACAATGTTTTTCCAGCCTCTGTTTTAAGGCCTCTGAGAAGGTCCTCTCTAAGTCAGCCCGTTCCACTTTAGGACAGCTTTATTTATTAGGAAGCCTCAAGTTCCTTCTTTGCAACTTCCCCTTGCTCCTGGTTCTGCCCTCTGGGGCCAAAAAGACCAAATACTAGCACTCTTCTGCATGTCAACCCTTCACATACTTGAGGAATTGTTATAACTCCCCAGAGTCTTTTCCTCTTCCACAGAAACATCCCAAGTCTTTTCAACCAATGCTTGTATGACATAGGCTCAAGGCCTTTTACTATCCTAGTTGCCTTTTCTGCACATTCTTTAGTTTATAAATATTTTTTCTTAAACTCTGATGTCTGGAATGCAATATTCCAGATGTGGTACAAGGTAGAGTACGGATGGACTAGCTAGGAAAGATCTTTAAGCCTGGAGTCAGAAAGACCTGAGTTCAAGTTCTGCTTCAGATGCTTATTAGATGTGTATTTCCCATAGCAAGTTACTTAGTCTCTGTCTGCCTTGGCTTCCTCATCTGTCAAATAGGGATAACATTAGCGCCTACCTGCCAGGGTTGTTGTCAAATTCTCAAATGCGATAATATTTGTTAGGGCTTAGCATACTAGTAGGTGCTTAATAAATGCTTGTTCCCTTTCCTGATGACCTCATTTATGGAAGCTCTGCATCTCTTAATGCAGCCAAAGATCTCATTAAATTCTGTGGACACTACTGATTCATACTGAGCTTGTAGTCCACTAAAACCTCCATGCCTGTTGCAGAACTGCTGTTTGCCCCCTGCACCTAATACTTGTCAGATTGATTTTTTTTGTACCCAATTTCAAGACTTAAGATTTTCAACTTATTAGAGTTAGCCCAATGCTCTAGTCTGTCAAAATACTTTTGAATTCTGACTGTCATCCATTGTGTTAGCTTTGTGTCATCTGCAAATTTGATTTAAATAGCACAGGGCCATGTAGTGATCTCTGCAGCACTCTCCTGGAGATCTCTTCCCATGTCAGTATCAAACAACCTGCTTTTTGAGTCTTGCCATCTAACCAGCCCTGAGTCCATCTAATTGCAGTATTATGTTACTATTGTCTCTTATTATGGTCTAGTCTACATCTCTCCATCTTCTCCACCATAATGGTGTATGAAATACTTTATCAAAAACTTGGCTAAATTCTAAGTAAACTCTATCTACAGCATTTTTCTTATTGGTTTAGTAATGCTGTCAAAAAAGGAAATGAGGTTAGCCTGGCCTGATATGTCTGAGGCAGCTAGGTGGTGCAGTGACTAGAGCACTGAGTCTGGGTCAGGAAGAACCTAGATCAAATCTGTCCTCAAACGCTGACCAACTGTGTGACCCTGGGCAAGTCACTTAACTGCTGTTTGCCTCAGTTTCCTCATCTGTGAAATAGGGATAATGATAGCACCTATCTCCCAGGGTTGTTGTGAGGATAAAATGAGATAATTGTAAAGTGCTTAGTACAGTGCCTGTTACATAGTAGGCATGATATAAGTATTAGCTATTGCTATTATCATTGTATATTCTTGATGAAGCCAGGCTGACTTTTTCTATTCACTACTTTCCTTTGTACATGTCTGCCAGCCATCTCTTCAGTGCAAGTGTTCTTAATATGGGAACTTGGATGGAAGAAAAATACATCTTTATTTTCACTAACCTCAACTGAAATTTAGTGTTTCTTTCAGGTAAAGTTAAAAAATATATATATATATATATATATATATATATATATATATATATATATATATATATATATATATATATATATATATATATATATTCTGAGAAGGGTTTCATAGGCTTTACCAGATTGCCAAAGGGTCTGTGGATGACAAAAGTTAAGAGTGCCTGCTTTAATGATTGAATCACCTGTCCAATAATGATGATAGAGTTGATTTGATCATGGTTCATGGTTCCAGGAAAGTGGGGTGAGGAGAGGGCAGGAGGAAAGGGTCCATGAAAGTGTCCAAAGCTTTTGGTGAGGCTGTGGAGGACCAGGGCAGAGAGTAAGGAGTGAAGACAGTCAAGCACCAAGTCTGGTGCTTTCTTGAAGTATTCCCTGTGTTCTCATGTAGAGAGGGGATGTGCATGTAGACTGTTGCTTTTGAACTGTTCCTGGTCCTTTTGAATAATGGAGTTCCTCTTCTGTCATACCCTGTCTGCTAGGGCACCCTGTTTGTGTGTAAAAGATAAATGCAAATGTGTAGGTTACTTTTTCGCCTTTATTGGGAGCTCTTTTAGGTCTTATTGTCATCAGGTCAGAATGGGAATTACAGTAAAAGCATGAAAATGAGAAGTAATTTTAAAATATTGTATACTTTTTTGGACACAACATCAGTTCAGTACTTTGAAACATGTCATCTGTTACTGAGCATACTAACGTCCATTCACATTTTGTTGAAATTTGCAGAATGGTAGCATGCACAAACGTCATACATACCAGGGGCCACATTCCCATTTCTGTGAAAGAAAATTGTTGTGCTTTTGCAGAATATTTCTGGCTTATTTGGGCAGAAAGGAGGTAATTAAACATTCAGTCATGATAACAATTCTTTTCATCCACAGTGGAATGTCAGCAATTATATCTGTGACTTCTTTAAAAGCAGTTTTCTCATGCTTTCTAAGATCGTATTAGATAATGTATCTTGATAAGGATTTTTTTTTTTTTTTGAGAAACATCTGGCTTGACTGAGAGGTTGTTAATCCATGGGATGGTTTTCTAAGATAGGCTGTATAACTTCCTTTGATAGTACTTAAGATTCCCTTGTTTTTTGTTGATTTGTCTTCCTCTCTAAAAATGAGGTGGACTAAATAACCTTTTTAAAGCACATTTCCAACTTAAGTTATTCTGCACATTATTTATTGTTTATCAAAAGTTCCTCTTAAGAAGCCAATTGAAATATAAACCCTAACTTGAAACCTTTGTTTACATTTAAACCTTTTCTTTTGTTCCTTTTAGTATTTTCCATAGACACTTACTCTTTATTGTTGCTAAACAATATTTAGGTATACACAGGCATTTACATCATTGCCACTTAATACATGGTTACGAAGTGCTGACTAAGATTAGCTTTTTAGGGTATGGTTTCTTAAGATCACAAACCGGAGGCCCTTAGTATGAGAATAATCCAGTTAAGTGTCTTGTCCATAGTGGACTCATTTAAATTTGTTGTAAATTCACTTCAGCAGACTTCAACATAATATAACTATAAACATAAAAATAAGAAAAGTGTCTGTTTTTCTTTGAAAGAATTTTTATCTCATTTAAGCTTCACAGAAATTAGGGACTTGCCCATGGTTGCATAACTAGTAAGTATCAGTGGTAGAATTTGTACCCAGGCCTTCTTAATTCCTGCACTCTGTCCTTTGTGAGACAGCACACTGTTTCTCCAAGAATACTTGGTGAATATGATATGGAATAAAACAGAACTTTAGAGGAGAAAAGAATTAGAGAGATCATCAAATGTAACACCATTATTTAGTGTGTCAGACAAATTACTTGGTACAACATTGAGGACATTTAATAAGGCAACTTTATTGGTAGAAGGAAATGAAGTAATATTTCCAAATCAGTTACTTCTGTGATGATGACTGAAGTAGATGACTGATTCTGATGAACTGAAGGGGTATCAAGATAGAATTTCCTTTAAGATATCTATGTTCATATCTATATAGATGTAGATTAATCCAACTTTAGCTCATGCTGCCATCTTGAACATCTGATCGCACATTCCAATAGCCTTTTCTCCTTTGGGATCTTTCTGTAATACTTGATAGTTTTGACCATTTTCTTTAATTCTGGATCCTCTGCTGCTTTGACTATTGTGACAAAGCCACTTTTTGGTTCCTTTGCTGGTGGCTGTCTCCTAAGTCTCTTTTCTTTTGTCTTCTCTTTCTATGTGATCTTTGTCATCAATCTCTTCCACTCCTATTTTTTAAAATATTATCTTTATGAAGATGATTCCAAAATCTGTAAATCCAACTCTAGCCTCCAGCCCAAGCTCCATTCCCACAACTCCAACTGGTTATTAGAAATATTAACCTCAATGCAAACTTAGGCGTCAGTTGGCAAACATTTTTTAAGCACCTGCTATGAGCCAGAGTCAGGGGTAGGGAACTTGTGGCCTGGAGGCCACATGTGGTCTTCTATGCCCTCAGGTGCGGCCTTTTGACTGAGTCCAAGTTTTATAGAACAAATCCTTTTATTAAGGTATTTGTTTTGTGAAGTTTGGATTCAGTCAAAGGGTCACACTTGGGGACCTAGAGGCCCATATGTTACCTAGAGGACCACAGGTTTTCCACCCCTGTGCCAAGCTCTGGGCAAAGAAAGGCAAAAGACAGTCCCCATTCTCAAGGAGTTCACAGTCGAATGGGAGCGACATCATACATACATACCTACACACACATATATATGCTAAGTTGGAGATAAAAATAAAGGGAAGGCATTAGAATTAAGGGGGATTGGTCTAGGCTTCTTGCAGAAGATGAGATTTTAGCCTGGGCATGAAGGAAGCCAAGGAAGTAAAGAGGTAGGGATGAGCTGAGAAGGCATTCCAGGCATGGAGTGGAGTGGGGGTGGGGGGCAGCCAGTGAAAATGAAGTAAGTTTGGAGATGGAGTATCTAGTGTAAGAAATAACAGGGAGACCAGGGTCACTGGAATGCAGAGTATGTAGATGGTAGGGAGGGGAGGTGTATAAGGTCAGAAGACTGAAAAGGTAGGAAGAGCTAGGTTGTGAAGGACTTTGAATGCCAAACAAAGGATTTTATATTTGATCCTGGTGGTGATAGGAAGCTGCTGGATTTTGTTGGGGATGTGACATGGTCAGACCTATAACTTTAGGAAGATTAATTTGACTTCTGAGGGGAGGATGGATTGGAGTAGGGTGAGACTTGAGGCTGAGAGACTAACCAGAAGGTCCAGATGTGAGGTGACTCAGACTATTACCAGTTCTGGCAGTGCAAGAGGGGGAAGAAATGTTACAAAGGTGAAATTGACAGGATTTGACAACTGATTGGATATGAAAAGTGAGAGAGGGAGGAGTCAAGGATGACACCTAGGTCATAAGCCTGCGGGACTGGAACCATGGGGGTACCCTAGACAGTAATAGGTAAGTTTGGAAGGGGTAAGGTTTGGGAGGAAAGTAATGAGTTCAGTTCTGGATATATTGAGTTTAAGATTTCTCTAGGATATGGAGTTTGAGATGTTCAATAGACAGATATGAGGTTGGAGGTTAGAAAGAAATGTTAGGACTGGGTAAATTGATCAGAAAAATCATCAAATGAAAGCTAGAAAGAGAAGAGAAGAGGGTCCATGACAGAGGTCAGGGGGGATACTTATGATCAGCAGCCATGATCTGGACAATGGTCTGGCCAGAGGGACAGAGGAGTGGTCAGGCAGGTAGGAGGCAAACTGTGATAACATGGTATCAGGAAAACTAGAGAGAAGAGAGATTCAAGGCAAAAAGGGGGATTGGCAGTGCCAAAGGCTGCAGAGGGGTCAAGAAAGATGAGGACTGAGAAAAAGCCATTGGATTTCGCAATCAAGAGATCATTGGTAACTTTAGAGAGAGCTATTTAAGTTGAATGATGAGGTCTGAAAACCAGACTGCAGAGAGTTAAGAAGAGAGTGAGAGGAATGGAAGAAAGTCTTCTAAGGAATTTAGCCACAAAAGGGATTAATGAGGATGGACAGATCAAGTGAACATTTTTAAGAATGGGGGAGATATGGACATATTTGTAGGTGGTAGGGAAGTAGCCACTAGACAGGGAAAGACTGAAGATAAATGAGGGAGTGAGATTGATGGGGGGGGGGCATTCTGTGGGAGAAGTGCTGTCAAAACTGAACCCTCCCATTGCCTTTAGGATAAAATGCAAACTCATCAGTGTGGCATTTAAAGTCTTCCACTGACTGGCTCCTACCTACCCTTCCAGCTTTATG
The DNA here is from genome assembly GCF_028372415.1 of Notamacropus eugenii. Taxonomy (NCBI): domain Eukaryota; kingdom Metazoa; phylum Chordata; class Mammalia; order Diprotodontia; family Macropodidae; genus Notamacropus; species Notamacropus eugenii. The sequence continues at coordinate 198,800,607 of NC_092876.1, read as the reverse complement.
CTGTACTACTCTCTTTCATGAACCCTCTGTCCCATGAACACTGAACTTGTTTCTGAACTTGAGTGTTTATCTCTTACCTCTGTGCATTCATTCATACGGCTGTACCTGATGCATAGAAGCCATTCTCTCCTCATAGACACTTTTAGAAATCCTTGACTGTCTTCAAAGTTCAGCTCACGTGCCACCTTCTCTGGGAAGCCTTATTCCAGTATTCCTTAATTTACTTTGTCCTCTACTTATTCCTTGTACAGTAGAACTTACATTTCTTGAAGGTAGGGATTTTTGTTTTTTCTTAATATTCCTGGTAGTTAGGTCAGTTCCTTTTGTTAGTAGGCAAAACAAATATTTGACTTGAACTTACCATCTCTTCTATACCCAAACACAACTTGGCCTTTCCCCTAACTCTTCAAAAGAGGAAAGAGTACAGCCTACAAATGCTAGGCCAGTGAGCTTGAATTTGATTCCTAGGATTGAATCATCAAAAAAGTGATTAGTGAACATCTTAGAATTATTAGAAATGGTGATAACAAAGACTCCAGCATAGCTTCTTCAAGAATAGGGCATTGCAAACTGACCTCATTTCCCTCCTTCCCTTCCTTCCTTCCCTTCCTTCCTTTCCTTCCTTCCTTCCTTCCTTCCTTCCTTCCTTCCTTCCTTCCTTCCTTCCTTCCTTCCTTCCTTCCTTCCTTCCTTCCTTCTTAAACTAGTAGATGGAGGAAATGTTGTGAATAGAGTTTGCCTACATGTTAGCAGGCTTTTCATAAAATATTTCACACTATTCTTATGGTGAAAGAATGTGGGGAGGCATCATATAATTAGATGATTTCAGAACTTGTTGGAGGACTAGTGGAGTACTCTAGGGATCTGGGCTTGGCACTGTGCTATTTAACAGTTTTTCCTTCTTCAGTGATTTGAATAAAGGCACAGATGACATGCATATCTATTTTCAGATGACACAAAGCTGAGAGAGGGATGGCCAACACTATGGATGACAGAGTAAGGATCTAAAAAGATCTTGATCATTAGGCTGCATGTAATAAATTGAAATGCAACTGATAATGTAAAGCCTGATGCTTGGTTATGAAAAGCTTTACAAGTACAAGATTGGTAAGGCATGGTTAGAGAACAGTTCTGAAAAAGTACTGGAGTTTTTAGTGCATTTGCAAGCCCAATATAGATCAGCAAAGCCAATGAAGTCTTGGGCTTCGTTTAAAAAGCATAGCTTCCTGGAGGTAATGGTCTCAGTGTATTCTGCCTTTGTGAGACCTTGTCTGGAGTACTGTGTTGAGCTTTGAACACCATGATTTAAGAAACACACGATAAACTGGAGAATGTCCAGAGGAGAACCACCAGGATGGTGAGGACCTTGAGCCCATGTCATATGAGCATTGGCTGAAAGAACCTGGGGATGTTTCTTCTGGAGAAAACTCAGAGGCTTTATAACAATTATTCTTAAATATGTGAAGAGCTGTCATGTGGAGGAGTGCCTGTACTTGTTCAGTTTGGCCTCAGAGGGCAAAACTAGGAGTAGGTGGGAGTTGCAAAGAGGGAGATTTGGTCTTGATGGTAGGAAAAACTTTTTTTTACCATTTGGAGCTATGTCAAAGTGGAATGGGCAATGTAGAGAGGCATTGGATTCCTCTCTTTGTAGGGCTTCAGGCAGAGGCTATCAGGTTAGTTATACTGCACATTAGTTCTGACTGTCATGTTGGATTAGAACTCTGTTGAGGTTCCAACCTCCTCCCAGACTTTATGATTCCTTGCAATCATACAGGTGCAGCATTGTACCCTCATACCTTTTTCTTTCATCCTTCTCATAAGCTCCATATTAAGATTTTTTTTTTGAAAGGGAAAACACAGGAAAGGAAAGGAAAGAAAGATGCCCAGTTGACTTGGGTTTACTCAACAAATATTTGTTACATGAATGCTATGGTCTCTTTATGCTTCAGCCTCCTAGTCAGAGTATAATCCTACCCAATAAGCCAGTGGTTCCCAGTTATCTCTGGGATCAAATTCAAGCTGGGACTCCCATGGGCCCTGCCCAGGTCTCTTCTGGACCTTCCTAGCTTTAGAGTGATTATCAATAGTAACTGTTGCTGTTTCCCACCCAGCCTGATGTCTTTGTTTTTTCTTGACCTCATTGAAGGGGCCATGCCATAGCTACTTCTTAAACTAGCCTATTCAGTTAATGAGCATTACCTCATCCTAAGTGAGTACCTGCAAAGACCTTGACCTAAAGGGCCCAAGGCCTCCCAGTGCATTCTGGGTCACCTCCAGTCATCTTGATGACTATCTGGTCACTGGATTCAGAAAGCTCTGGAGGAGAAGTGAGGCTGGTGACCTGCACAGCCCTCCCTCACTCAAAACAAAGTCAAGTGCAAGTCATGGCATCATTTCTCTGATGGCATGGTCTTCTTCAGCAACAAAGGATGAACACAAAGCTGCATATCCAAGTATTTACTAAGGTTTGACATTAGACCTGTTCTTTCTTCTCTTACTCTAATCACCCTAGGACAAGTCCTTAGTTCTTTTTGCCTAATCTATTACGATAACTTCCTAAATGATTTCACTTGCCATCCTTTACACATTTGTTACTCAAAATTACTTTCCTAATGTATAGGCCTGTTTGTATCACTCCCCTATTGACAGTGGCAATGGTCTCTAGTATCTACTATGGTCCTCTGAGGGATTAAAAATGTTTTTTTAAGGACTCTAGGATAGGGATAATAGACTTGTGATTGCATTGATATAGGGAAATACCAGGAGGAGGAATCTCCCTTGTCAGTGTAGGTTAGCACCTTCTCTGAAATTTAGAGTCTCACAGAGCTCCCTGTAATACTGAGAAGTGATTTACTCTAGATCTCACAGCCAGCATGAGTCAGAGTCATCATTTGACCTGAAGACTTCCTGGCTTTGAGGTCAGCTCTGTTCACTGTGTCACACTGCTTCTCTTTGTAAGGAGGCTGAGCAAATAAGCAAATGTATATTTTGTAGACTGAATAAATAACATATCTGTACTGTTGAGATTAGTAAGATATGTTAAATATTTATATAAGTAAATTCATTTATAAGTGCTAATGTATTCATAGTAGCTTTTAGTCATTTTTAAAATCATTATATGTTACTAATAGGACAATTACTGTTGTGTGGTTCTGAACATTTTTTTAATATTAAAAAGATTGGGAGCTTACTAGTCTGTAGGATAATATCACCTCGCTAGCATGGCATTTAAGGAGCCTACCTACATTATCAGTTTTTAAAAAAATTAATATTTTATATTTTCCCCAATTATATATAAAAACAATTTTTAACATTTGTTGTTGGTTTTTTTTTAAGTTTTGAGTTCCAAATTCTATTTCTTCTTCCCTCTTTTCCCCCCTCCGGGAGAGGGCAAGCAGTCTGATATAGTTTATATACGTGTGTAATCATGTAAAACATTTCCTTATTAGTCATTTTGTACAAGAAGACTTGAACAAAAAAGAAAAAAAGTGAAAAATAGTATGCTACAGTCTGTATTAAGACATCAGCTCTTTTTTGGAGGTAAATAGTATTTTTTCATCATGAATCCTTTGGTGTCTTGGATCATTGTAGTTATCCCTTCCACATTGTGGGGGTTAATGTAGTGCCCCTGCGATCTGGAAAATGCATGTAAAAGTTTTTGGCCCTCCATTTGCACCAGAGAAGAAGTTTGAATTTTTTCTTTTTCTTTTATGGGGTGTTTACAGTACCTTCTTGTAAAATTTGGGTTGATATTAGGCATATATACATATATTTTGTATATTTCTGAGTTTCTAAACTTTTTCTGTGTCATCTGCTGGCCTTCAGGTGTTGCCTGCAGCTTCTGCAACACTCCCTCAGAATTCCTATTTGGTTTCTTATGCTGATTTGTGATATATTGAAACTGTAATGGGAAAAATCACAGTGTGGAGGGGATAACTATATTGTTGAGAATAGCTAAGTCATTCACAGTTCTTCATTGTACTGTAGTGGTGTTATTGTATACAGTGTTCTGGTTCCATCACTTTACTTTGTATCAGTTCATGTAAGTCTTTCCAGGTTTTTCTGAAATCTCCATCACAATCATCTGCCACAACTTATTTGGTCTTTCCCCTATTGATGGACATCCATTCTATTTCCAATTCTCAGCCACCACAAAAAGAACTTCTTCAGATATTTTTGTACAAATAGGTTGTGTCCCCCCTTTAAAAAAATCTCTTGCTGGATCAGAGGGTATGCATGGTTTTACTATCGCCTTTTGGGCATAGTTCCAAATTGCTCTCCAGAATGATTAGAGCAGTTCACAACTCTCTCATGTATGCCCCCTTTTCAGATATGTTTCTTGTAAACAACATATTGTTGGATTGTGGTTTAATTCATTCTGCTATCAGTCTCTGTTTTATGGGAGAGTTTATCCCATTCACGTTCGCAGTTATGATTACTATCTGTGTCTTTCCCTCCATCCCCTTTCCCCTTGTTTATGCTTTTAGTTCTCCCTTCTCCTTTCCCCTCCACAATAGTTTTAATTTTTGACCACCACCTCCCTCAGTCTTCCCTCCCTTCTTTCAGCCCCCCTCCCTTTTAATCCCTTTTTCCCTTACTGCTTCTTCCCTCCCTTTTAGCCTCCCCTCCCTTTTCTTTCCCCCTTCCCCTCCTACTGCCTATAGAGCTAATTGTATTTCTGTACTTAACTGAGTTTGTTGTACCCCCCTTGAATCCAATCAAATAAGAGTACCTCTCAAATAATGCTCATCTCCCTCCCCTCTTTCCCTCTACTGTAATATATTTTTGTGCCTCTTCCTATGATGTAATTTATTTTTTTCTGCCTCCTCCTTTTCACATCTCCCTTTACAATCCCTTCACACCCTTAAATCACATTTATTATCATCACATCATTTAATTTATACCCACTTCCCCTATCTATGTATATCCCCTTTACATTTCATAATAAGTATACAATTCTCAAGATTAACAAGTATCATGTTCCCTTATAGGGATGTAAACAGTTTGCCCATATTGTGTAACAGGTTTTTTTTTCCCCCTGTTTACCTTTTTATATCTCTCTTGAGACCTGCGTTTGAAGATCAAATTTCCTATTGAGTTCTGGCCTTTTCATGAGGAAGGTCTGGAAATCCCTTATTTCATTGAATGTCCATCTCTTTGCCTGAAATATTATGCTCAGCTTTCCTGGGTAATCCTTGGTTGTGGTCCCATCTTCTTTGCCTTTCGAAATATCATATTTCACTTCCTTCAATCTTTTAATGTAGAAGCTGCAAGGTCCTGTGTAATCCTGACTGTAGCTCCTCGATATTTGAATTGTTTCTTTCTGGCTGCCTGCAGTATTTACTTCTTCACTTGATAGCTCTGGAATTTGGCAACAGTATTCCTTGGTGTTTTTAGTTTGGGGTCCCTTTCAAGAGGTGAACAGTGAATTCTTTCAATGACTGTTTGGCCCTCTGGGTCTCGGACTTCTGGGCAATTTTCCTTGATGATTTCTTGGATGATATTGTCCAGGCTCTTTTTTTCATCATGGCTTTCTGGTAGACCAGTAATCCTTAGATTTTCTCTTTGGATCTATTTTCCAGGTCATTTGTTTTTCCAATGAGATATTTTACATTTTTTTCTAGCTTTTCATTCTTTAGATTCTGTTTGACTGATTCTTGATGTCTCATAGAATCATTAGCTTCCATGTAACCAATTCTATTTTTTATCGATTTTTCTTCAGTTAACTTTTGCATCTCCTTTTCCTTTTGTCCAAGTGTTCCTTTTAAGGAGTTATTTTCTCCAGTTAGGTTTTGTATTTCCTTTTCCATTTGTCCAGTTGTCCTTTTAAATTCTTCTGTGATTTCTTTTTTCATATTTTTAAAGTCATTGGTCATTTTTTCTTCTGTTTCTCTAATTTGGGTTTTAAAATCCTTCCTGAGCTCTTCCAAGAAGGCTCTTTGTGCTTCAGACCAGTTCATATTCCTTTCTGAAGTTTCAGATGGGAGTACAGTCTAAATGCTGACCTTTTTGGTATTTGTGTTTTGGTTCTTGTCCCCATAAAAAGATTCTGTGTTCTTTTCTTTTCTGCTTTGCCTCTTACTCATGATAATTACCCTTTTCCTGACTTTTAAGGTAGATCTCTGTGCCTGGTGCACAGGAGGCTCTGTTCCACATTTCTTGTGCCTAAAACTTGAGGCTTTGTGTGTTGTGGCCTCTGGTTCTTTCAGCTAGAAGCTAAAATGCTGCAACTCACCTGGTGCTGAGCTGGTTGGTGTTGGAAAGCAGAAGCCAGGTGAGATATTTTTGGGTTTCCCTGTAGTTGCCCTGGAGCTAGCTGCATTAAGTGTGGGGGAGGAGTGGCCTAGAAGTTGGAGGTCTCCTCTGCTGAGCTAGAGCATAGGCAAGCTCAGTTGTGTGCTAGTGTCTTCCCAATTCCCCTGGGGTGCTGAGGCATGCCTGGGGTCCTGGTGTTGGCAGTTGCTGGCTTCATTCCCCTGGGGCTCAGAATTTTCTCCCAGTTTGTAGAGGTGGGGCTGTCTGGGACAGCTTTGATTCTGCACTGGTTCCCTTTGGCCTCAGCAAGAGGAACCTTCCTTAGTGATCTTCCTAACCTCACGGGCTAAGAGTCTCTTTACCCCTTCTGCTGCTCCCACTGTTCCAGGGTTTTTCCCAGGGAGATATTCTCTAGGCTTATCAAGGTCAGCAAGGGGAGGGAGATAGCAATTATCAATCACTCTGCCATCTTGGCGCCCAGAACTGGAACTCAATTTGCATTTCTCTAATCAATAGTGATTTAAAACTTTTTTTAATCTGACTATAGATAGCTTTGATTTCTTTTTCTAAAAATAACTTCATATCCTTTGACTATCAATTGGGGAATGACTTGTATTCTTATACATTTGATTCAGTTCTCTATGTATTTGAGAAATGAGGCCATTGTCAGAGATACTTGCTGGAAATTTTTTTTATCCCAGTTTTCTGCTTTCTAACTTTGGTGGCATTTGTTTTGTTTGTGCAAAAACTTTTTAATTTTATATAATCAAAATTATTCATTTTGCATTTCATAATGCTTTCTATCTTTTATTTGGTCCTAAATTTTTCCCTTATTCATAAATAGGAAAGGTAAACTATTTCATGCTCTCCTAATTTGCTTATGGTATCACCCTTTATGTGTAAATCATGTACCCATTTTCATCTTATCTTAGTATATGATGTGAGATGTTGGTCTGTGCCTAATTTCTTCCATACTATTTTCCAGGTTTACCAGCATTTTTTATCAAATGATGAGTTCTGATCCAAAGGCTTGAATCTTTGGGTTTATTAAACACTAGATTACTATAGTCATTTACTACAATGTATTATGTACCTAATCTATTCCACTGATTTATTATTCTTTTTCTATCTTACATTGATGATTACTGTTTTATAATACAATTTGAGATCTAGTTAAGGCTAGACTAATTTCTATATTCCATCCACATAAATGACTGGCTCTTTTCTGAGGTCTTTCCTTCTTCCCACTTTGTGTGTCAGCACAGGCTGTGCCCTCTGCCTAAAATTCACTACCTCCTCCTCCTCCTCCTCCTCTCTAGCACCCTCCTTTTTTTCTCCTCACCTGAAAGTGATCTTTCCTCTCAAATATTTCTAGAGCACTTAAGATCTTTCCTCTGCATAGAATAGTAGAAAGAGCACCAATCCTGGAGTCAGAAAACATTATTTTTCTGTGCTAGGAACTGTGCTGGGGATTCAAATAAAAAAAGTGAAACTTAAAAAAAATTAACAAAGGAATCTTTACTTTGAAGGCATAGTAAGAATAAAATACAGGTTTTTTCCCACAACACGTTGGAGGCCCACTCTTCTCTCATCCCATCCTAGTCTTGCTCACTGTTAGCATAGTTTCTGTATAACATTGGTCTCACCAAATTCATATCCAGATATGGCCTGATAGCCTGATGAATCCTCATCTCTGCTACCTCTATCCTTGGTCCAGAATGTCGTTCCCATATGTCACTTCTAGTTTAAAGCAATGATGTTGGACTGCCTGCAGAAAACTCTTGTTGGGACCCTCCCATGCTCTGATGGCAGAGACTTGTTCTCCTGACCTTTAGAAACTCACAAGATTGTAACTTCCATATTATTCTCCTTCACTTAGACTGATGAGGTAAAAGAATGAAGGTTCATTATAACAGGGCCACATGTTGGCCTCAACAGGGAGGCTTAAGACTTTCCCATATAGCTTTGTCTCTCACTGAATCCTGCCTTTGAAGGAGTCAGGGCAAGATCAAACAGACAAGTACTGACACTTACATTTTGGTTTTACACTCTGCCTCTGGATCAAAGGAGCCATGCTCAAATCTCTCTTCTGATGCTTTCTACCCGTGTTACCTTGCACAAGTCACTTCTTCATTTGTAAAAGGAGGGGAATAGATTAGAGGGTCCCTGAAGTCCCTTTTCCCTCTGCATCTAGGAGGCTTTGATTCTTCCATTATCCAAATCCTCTTTCCTTCATAAAAACTCAGGCCACTAATATTTATAGTTTTAGTTGTTTTTTTCAGCTTTCTCTGGGATTTTGATTAAGCAATATTCTTCACTTTTTAAAAACTTTAACACAGGATAATTTGTCACAGAATAAGATATACACACTAAGCAGAACGCAATGAACCTTGAGGATTTCAAGATGGATTATTATAGGATATATAGCTTTCAATGGAAAATCTTTTATTTCTGTTTTAAAAAATGAACAAAGAACCTAGGGATACATTGGTACCATGGAAAAATAAACGAATGAGGAGGCTTTCTCATGGACATTGGATAGATCTTTTGTGGGGCATTTTTGGAAAAGTATGAACAGCAGTTGCATTGGCATAGGGATGTTGCCATCTACTTGACGAAGGACATACTCATAGTGATGAAATCACAGATTTTTTTTCATAGTATCAAAGTAATTTGAGATATTGTGGATATATTATAAAGCTTAAAGGATTTGTGTAGATAGTTTTCATTAGTCAGTGTAGTTGAAAAAAAATTATTATCCAGTAGCCAGGCTTCTGGCAATGAAACTTTCAGAATTTAGTTTGCCTATTTCTTTTATGATTAAGCCACTGTCCTTGGTGAAGAATCTACACAAAGCTTTAACAGCAGTAGCAACAATAGCTAGTGTTTATATAGCACTTTAAGGTTTACAAAGTGTTTCCTGTTTTCATTTGATCCTCACAACATCTCTGGGAAGTATTATTATTCCCCATTTTACAGAGTAGGAAACTGAGGCTGAGAGAGTTTAAATGATTTTCTGAGGCTTACACAGCTAGTAAGTGTGTGAGGTGGGAGTCCAGGAACCCAGGATCTCCTCCACCCCATGATGATAATTTGAATAGTTAATTAATGGAAGTCATAGTCAGGATCCTAAAAGATCTAGACAGGTCTGATAGATTGGCATTTTCCTTATGATAAGTAGTATTTATATAGAATCAAGATCCAACATTTTTAGTAATGGGAGGCTAAAGACTTTTCCTGTAAGAGTAGGGGTAAAGCAAGGACATACACTATCTACCATTGTTATTTCTAGAAATGCTAGCTATATGATAAAAATAAGGAATTGAGGCACTATGCATAGGTAAAGAGGAAACAAAACTCTTACTTTTTGTAAATGACATGATGGTCTATCCAGTGAAACCAAGAGAGTTAACTAAAAAGTTAATGGAAACAGTCACACCAAAGTTGTAGAAAATAAATTCACATAAATCCAGCATTTCTGTGTATTATCAAGAGAGCACAACAGAGATAGAAAAATTCCATTCAAAATAACTGCAGAATTTATGAAATATTTGGGAGTCTATCTGCTAAAACACAGGTACCTACATGACTACAATTACACAACACTCTTTACAGAAATAAACACAGAGATAAGTAATTGGAGAAGTATTTATATAATAAATATGCCAATAATTAGTTTGCTTATTCACTGCTATGCAGATCACACTGTCAAACAACTACTTTACACAACTAGAAAAAAATAATATTGAAAATTATATGTAGGAACAAAAAGTCAAGAATCTCAAGGGAAGTAATGAAAAGAAAGTGTGAAAGAGGGTGTTCTAGCAGTAACTGATCTCAAAATGTTGTTTGTCCTTCATGCTCAAAGAGGACCAATGACACCACAATGTTGAGGTCAAGGTACATTGAGCTTGACTGTGACAGATCAGTCCAGTATGAGCTTGGAAGGCTCTACCACAGGTCAGACACAAATAGTTTGTTTCAGTATTTGGGATGCAGATGCTTCTAGTGTTGCACATCTCATGTTTCCTTTGTGTTACTGTAGTTTTGCTTTGTTTATAAAGTACAGTGCCTTCTTTGATGTGGGCGTACCATGCTGGGTGGTCCTGTGCCAGTGTCTCTCATACTATAGTTCTTCAGAGAGACTTTGAGAGTGTCCTGTACTGCTTCTAATGACCACTGTGTGAGTGCTTACCTTGTGTGTGTTCTCCATAAAATAATCTTTTAAATAAACATTCTTTTGGCATTTAGGCTATGGGGTTAACCCATTGAAGTTGCACACTCTGCAGCAGAATTGAAATGGTTGGCTCAAGAGTACCTTAGTATCTAGTACCTTAACTTGCCAGATGATCTTCAAAATCTTCCTAAGACAATTCAAAAGGAAGTGGTTCAGTTTTCTGGCATGGTATTGATAGACTGTCCAGATTTCATAGACACAAAACACTGAAGTCAACATAATAGCTCTGGTAGACCTTCAGTTTGGTTGGTAGCTTAATACCTTTTCTCTTTCACTCTTTCTTTTGGATCCTTCCAGACTCTGAGCTAGCTTTGGCAATGTGAGTGTCAACCAAATCAGCCAGCACTGCACTATCGATATTTGAAACCATTGATTACAGCAACAACAAATGGAGAGATTTTGAATGGTGTGAATAAATTCACTTACCTTGGCAGTATATTTTCTAGGAAGTTTCACACAGATCTCAAAATATTCTACAGAGCCATAATCATCAAAACTATTTGGTATGGGTTAAAAAAAATAGGTCAATCAGTAATGAGATTAGGTACACAACATATAGAAACATCAGAGACCAAAAATTCCAGCTCTTGGGGAAAGGACAAAAACTTTTCAGAAAACTGCAAATCTGTCTGGCAGAGCTTAAGTAAAGATCACTCTCTCACACAAGATAGAGAAATAGACTCGATCGTTACATCGTTATATCAAAGCCATAAAACGGTCACATCATAAACACATTAGAGGAGTACAGAAGAAAATACCGTTTGCACAGTATCACAGAAGTTAAAATGGACAACTTTTACTACATAAAATTAAAAAAGTTTTTGCACTAACAAAATGAGTGCAAGCAAAATTACAAGGGATACAGTTAACTGGGGAAAAATCTTTGTAGCAAGTTAGTCTAAAGATCTCGTATGCAAGTTATATAAGTAACTGATTGGAATTTTTAAAAGCAAGAACGTTCCATAATGTCAAAGAATATGATCAGGAAGTTTTCAAAAGAAAAAAACCGAAACTATCTATATATGGAAATATGAATATATGAAAAATCCTCAAAATCATTGATCATTTCAGAAATGCAAATTAACCTGTCATTTCCACCTCACACCCATCATATTGACAAAGATGGCAAGTGAAAATGACAGTTGTTAGAAAGGCTGCAGGATAAGAGGTACACTAACCCACTGTTGATAGTTGTGAATTGGTTCAGCTATTCTAGGAAACAATTTGGATTTATTCCCTATTCTAGGAAACAATTTGGATTTATTCCCTCCAACCACTAAACTGCAAACCCTTTTACACTATGTCTTTACTTATAAGTCTGTTAGACCTCTTACCCCAAAGAGATTAAAGAAAGAAGAACCACATGTATAAAAATATTTTTATCAGTTTTTTTTTTTTGTTAAAACAAAGAACTGGAAACTAAGGGGGTGCACATCAATTGGGGATGGCTGAAGAAATTATGCATATAATGCAGTATTATTGTGATATAAGAAATAATGAAAGAGATGGTTTCAGGGAAACATAGAAAGACTTGTAAGGCTTGATGTAGAGTGAAGTGAGCAGAACCAGTAAAACAATTTATATAGCAACAACAGTATTGTAATGTAAAGCAACCTTGAATTTTGCTCATTGCAGCAACCAGCCACAATTCCACAGGGCTGATGCTGGAACATGGTATCCACTTCTTGGCAGAGAGATGGTGAATTTGAGCAGAATAAGACATATTTTTGTGTATAGCCAATGTGTGAATTTGTTTTACTTTACTTTAACTTTGTTAGAAGTTTTGCAGGGCTTTTCCCCCTAATTGAGTAGGAGGAGAGGGTACTAACTATAAGGTAGCAAAAAAAAAAAATCATTTGAGTATTTTTTTTTTAATACAAAAAGAGTATAGAGGAAAGGCCAAAAGGATTCACATCCAAGCAGAGAACATGTTGAAAGGTATGTATTGGTTTATTAAGAATTTAGAATTTAGCAAGTCATACATTGTGGAGACTCCATATCATGCACAGTTCTCTTTTTTTGTGTTCTACTGTATATATGGGAATGCCCATTGTATGTGGTGTTTGTTAAATTCAGAATAAAAAAAGTGATTTTTTTCAAAATAAGGAAAATACTGTTTGTTTTTAATAATAAGATGTATGCAGTTAACTGCCAGAAGTGGAAAATGCGTATTTTGGATTTAAAATGTTAAGTTATTGTCTAAAATCAAGAATAGAAATTAACACAATTTTTTATCTTTAAGGTCTTTCTCATTTAATTATTTTTTCTTTCAGATCTGTGAACAAAGATGAATTTGGCTGAGATTTGTGACAATGCAAAGAAAGGGAGAGAATATGCACTTCTTGGAAATTATGACTCTTCCATGGTATATTATCAGGGGGTAATACAACAGATTCAGAGACATTGCCAATCAGTCAGAGACCCAGCTGTCAAAGGCAAATGGCAACAGGTATGATCATACTATGGTATTTTTGTGTGGTAATACTCTTTTCTCTATTGTAGGCTTTAATTGAAAAATTTAAATGATGTTTTGTAACAAATAGGTATAAATATAAAATGTTTAAATTTATTTTTCAAATGTCCCTTGAATTTTTTTCATAACATGCAAGTTGTTGCTACTTAGTTGCTATTTATGATAATATATTTCATGACATGTATTTGAGGAATTTTAGGTTGTAATCAAATTCATTTTCTTTTCATGTTATTTCTTTTTAATTTGCTTAATTGTGTGTGACTATATATTTTGGAAATTAAAAATTATTTTCGTCAGCATTAGAATTGATGGTATTGTATTGTCCAAATGATTGCCATAGATAGGTTTAATTAGGAAACATTAGTTCATTATTTATTTTGTGCTTTTAAAAGGAAAGATAAGACATTTATTTAATTGGTTTTAAGACAATTACTTTATTTTCATTTTTGGTCTTTTAATGTATAATACTAGTTTACTTTTGTAAATCTTTTGTAACTTTGACCAAAAAAATCTGTATCATAGATACAGTATGTACAGTTCCAATGCAGTTTTTATAAGACTTGCCCCTTGAGAAATTTTTCCAGTCTTGTGAAAGACTTTATACAAATACAGTGAATGAGACAGTAAACTAATAAAGGAATTGCAGTCTATTTGTTTTTGTCTATTGATTGTACAATAGTACAAAATTAATCAAAATTTAGTCTTTAATTTTTCCACGAACCCTTACCATTTAAAACCTTTTAAAGTTAAAAGAACAAAGTCAATAATTTTAAAACATTTTCCATTAAAAATAATGACAACAGTACAAAATTAATCAAAACTTGGTTTTTAATTTTTCCACTGACCCTTGCCACTTAAAACCTTTTAAAGCTAAAAGAACAAAGTCAAGAATTTTAAAACATTTTCCATTAAAAATAATATAACTTTCAAGCTTTTTTCCTAATTTTTCTATTTGACACAAATGGATGCTTTGAGTTATGGTAGTACTTCATTGGGCCAAATTATTTTCTTTGGAGTAGCTTTAGTCAAGTTAGATTTCTATTGTTTGTACTTTGAATATTTTATCTGTATAGTATTGATTGTATGGTAAAATGACTCTTCTGTCTTTTTGAAGGAATTGTTTTTGAATCATGTCTAACTTTTCATGCCCCTATTTGGTGTTTTCTTGGCAAAGATACAAGAGTGGTTTGCAATGTGTTTTTCAAGCTCATTTTCCAGATGAGGAAACTGAGACAAACAGGGTTAAGTGACTTACCCAGATCATATAGCAGTAAGTATAAGAGTAAGAGGCTGGATGTGAACTCAGAAAGATGAGTTTTCCTGACTTCAGGGCTGCCACTGTATCCACTGAGTCCCCTAGCTACCCCATAGAGTCAGGAGGACCTGAGTTCATATTGAGTCTCAGACATTTACTAGCTGTGTGACCCTGGGCACGTCACTTAACCCTTTTTGCCTCAGTTTTCTTATCTACAAAATGAGCTGGAGAAGGAAGTAGCAAAGTACTCCACTATTGCTGCCAAGAAAACTCTGAGAGTCAGACACAACTGAAGTGACTGAATAACAGCTACTCTTGAATTTTGCCCTTATCCTATTTCCATGCCAGACTTCAGGCCTGGATTATTCTTTTTCTTTGTGCGTCCTTTGCTCCTGCCTGCACATTGCTGAACAGAACTCAAGGAAGCCACACAGCCATGCTGACTAGGTACATTATAAATTTATATTCTCTAATTTCAACTGAATTTTAACTGCAGCAAGACAGTCCTTTGTTCACTCTGTGATTGATTCCCTATCTCATTCTCCACAGAAGCTATTTCAAACCTTGTCTTCTGTCCTCAAGCCTGCCTAACCTCCTATAATTTTTACTTTACTGAAAAAAACTGAAACCTTTCTTCTTTCCCTGTCTGTGACAATGAGGTAGCCCTTCTGGCCAAGGTCAGCCCTTCTACTTACCCCATCTGCATGAGAAGATTATAACATTCGTCTTTTCCACCCAACTGAAATCTCAGTCGTTCCCCCATCCTCTTAACCTTAAAAGAAACAACCTTCTTTAGACCTGACCATTCCCTCACATTATATCCTTCTATATCTGGTTTCTCAGTAAAACTCTTAGGATTAATTATCTTTGCTGATTGTGTCCTCTTCTTTCCCTCCCACTCATCCCTTACCCTTTGGAAATCTGTCTTCTTACCTCATAACTCAACTGGAACTACTCTCTCCCAAGTTAAGAGCAACAATCTCATAATTGCCAAGTCTTAGAGTCTTTCCTAGGGTACCTAGGGGGCACAGTGGATAGAGTGCCTGGCTTGGAGTCAGGAAGACTCATTTTTCTGAGTCAGATCTGGTCTCATACATTTACAAGCTGTTTGATTCTGGGCAAGTCACTTTACTCTGTTTTCCTCAGTTTCCTCATCTGTAAAATGAACTGGAGAAGGAAATGGCAAACCACTGTAGTGTTTTTGCCAAGAAAACCCCAAATGAGATCACTGAGGGTTGGTCATGATGGAAATGACAGAGTAACAGTAGTCTTTCCTCAGTTTCCATCCTTCTTGATTCAGTGCTGGATTTCAGGTTAGATCTGAGTGCAACTTCTTGTTTTACTACTTAATAGTTCTTTAAAAAATACATTTAATAATAATGCTTTGTAATTTTTTATGTAACTCTCACTTGTCAGTGACTTCTCACCTAGAACTCTCCCTTGTAACTAGAGGTATGATGGGATAAATGTTTTATAACCAGCTCTCCAGAAAAAAAGCACTTTTATTTTTATTTTATAAAAATTTATTTGTTTTCAGCATTCATTTCCACAAATGTGATGAGAGTAAGTATCATGTTTTCCCTCTCACCTCCCCTTTTTTCCCCTCCATTGAAAAGTCTTTTTCTTGCCTCTTTTTATGAGAGATAATTTGCTCCAATCCATTTCTCCCTTTCTCCTCCCAATATATTCCTCTCTCATCCCTTAATTTCATTTTTTTTAGATATGATCCCTTCCTATTCACCTCACCCTGTGCTCTGTGTGTGTGTATGTGTGTGTGTGTGTGTGTGTGTGTGTGTGTGTATGTGTGTATGTGTGTGTGTAATCCCACCAACTACCTAGATACTGAAAAAAGTTTCAGGAGTTACAAATATTGTCTTTCCATGTAGGAATGTAAACAGTTCAACTATGATTTCTCTTTCCTGTTTACCTTTTCATGCTTCTCTTGATTCTTGTGTTTGAAAGTCAAATTTCCTTTTCAGCTCTGGTCTTTTTCATCAAGAATGCTTGAAAGTCCTCTATTTCATTGAAAGATCATTTTTCTCCCTGAAGTATTATACTCAGTTTTTGCTGGGTAGGTGATTCTTGGTTTTAGTCCTAGTTCCTTTGACTTCTGGAATATAATATTTCAAGCCCTTTGATCCCTTAATGTAGAAGCTAGATCTTGTGTTATCCTGATTGTATTTCCACAATACTCAAATTGTCTCTTTCTAACTGCTTGCAACATTTTCTCCTTGACCTGTTAACTCGAATTTGGCTACAGTGTTCCTAGGAGTTTCTCTTTCTGGATCTCTTTCAGGTGGTGTTCTGTGGATTCCTTGAATATTTATTTTGCCCTCTGGTTCTAGAATCTCAGGGCAGTTTTTCTTGATAATTTCATGAAAGATGATGTCTAGGCTCTTTTTTGGTCATGGCTTTCAGGTAGTCTCATAATTTTTAAATTGCCTCTCCTGGATCTATTTTCCAGGTCAGTTGTTTTTCCAGTGAGATATTTCACATTATCTTCCATTTTTTCATTCTTTTGATTTTGTTTTGTGACTTCTTGGTTTCTCATAAAGTCATTAGCCTCCATCTGTTGCATTCTAATTTTTAAAGAACTATTTTCTTCAGTGAGCTTTTGAACCTCCTTTTCCATTTGGCTGATTCTGCTTTTTAAAGCCTTCTCCTCATTGACTTTCTGGACCTTTTTTGCCAATTGAGTTATTAGCCTATTTTTCAAGGTGTTATTTTCTTTTCTTTTTTTTTTTTTTTTATTTAGCTTTTAACATTCATTTTCACAAAATTTTGGGTTACATATTTTTCCCCTTTTCTCCCCTCCCCCCCCAAACGCCAAGCATTCTAATTGCCCCTATGACCAATCTGCTCTCTCTTCTATCATCCCTCTCTGCCCTTGTCTCTGTCTTCTCTTTTGTCCTGTAGGGCCAGATAGCTTTCTATACCCCTTTACCTGTATTTCTTATTTCCTAGTGGTAAGAACATTACAGTTGATCCTAACACTTTGAGTTCCAACTTCTTTAGCTCCCTCCCTCTCCACCCCTTCCCTTTGGAAGGCAAGCAGTTCAATATAGGCCAAATCTGTGTAGTTTTGCAAATGACTTCCATAATAGTTGTGTTGTATAGGACTAACTATATTTCCCTCCATCCTATCCTGTCCCCCATTTCTTCTATTCTCTTTTGATCCTATCCCTCCCCATGAGTGTTGACCTCAAATTGCACTCTCCTCCCCATGCCCTCCCTTCTATCATCCCCCCCCCACTCTGCTTATCCCCTTATCCTCCACTTTCCTGTATTGTAAGATAGGTTTTCATACCAAGATGAGTAGGCATTTTATTCTTTCCTTTAGTGGAATGTGATGAGAGTAGACTTCATGTTTTTCTCTCACCTCCCCTCTTTATCCCTCCACTAATGAGTCTTTTGCTTGCCTCTTTTATGAGAGATAATTTGCCCCATTCAATTCTCCCTTTCTCCTCCCAATATCTTTCTCTCTCACTGCTTGATTTCATTTTTTTTTAAGATATGATCCCATCCTCTTCAATTCACTCTGTGCACTCTGTCTCTATGTGTGTATGCGTGTGTGCATGTGTGTGTGTGTAATCCCACCCAGTACCCAGATACTGAAATGTTTCAAGAGTTACAAATATTGTCTTTCCATGTAGGAATGTAAACAGTTCAACTTTAGTAAGTCCCTTATGACTTCTCTTTGCTGTTCACCTTTTCATGGTTCTCTTCATTCTTGTGTTTGGAAGTCAAATTTTCTTTTCAGCTCTGGTCTTTTCATCAAGAATGCTTGAAAATCCTCTATTTCATTGAAAGACCAATTTTTCCCCTGAAGTATTATACTCAGTTTTGCTGGGTAGGTGATTCTTGGTTTTAGTCCTAGTTCCTTTGACTTCTGGAATATCCTATTCCATGCCCTTCGATCCCTTAATGTAGAAGCTGCTAGATCTTGTGTTATCCTGATTGTATTTCCACAATACTTGAATTGTTTCTTTCTAGCTGCTTGCAATATTTTCTCCTTGACCTGGGAACTCTGGAATTTGGCCACAATGTTCCTAGGAGTTTCTCTTTTTGGATCTCTTTCAGGTGGTGTTCTGTGGATTCCTTGAATATTTATTTTGCCCTCTGGTTCTAGAATCTCAGGGCAGTTTTCCTTGATAATTTCATGAAAGATGATGTCTAGGCTCTTTTTCTGATCATGGCTTTCAGGTAGGCCCATAATTTTTAAATTGTCTCTCCTGGCTCTATTTTCCAGGTCAGTTGTTTTTCCAATGAGATATTTCACATTATCTTCCATTTTTTCATTCTTTTGGTTTTGTTTTGTGATTTCTTGGTTTCTCATAAAGTTATTAGCCTCCATCTGTTCCATTCTAATTTTGAAAGAACTATTTTCTTCAGTGAGCTTTTGAATCTCCTTTTCCATTTGGCTAATTCTGCTTTTGAAAGCATTCTTCTCCTCATTGGCTTTTTGAACCTCTTTTGCCAATTGAGTTAGGCTAGTTTTCAAGGTGTTATTTTCTTCAACATTTTTTTGGGTCTCCTTTAGCAGGGAGCTGATTTGTTGTTCATGCTTTGACTTCATGTGTCTCATTTCTCTTCCCAGCTTTTCCTCCACCTCTCTAACTTGATTTTCAAAATTCTTTTTGAGCTCTTCCATGGCCTGAGCCCATTGAGTGGGCTGGGACACAGAAGCCTTGATTTCTGTGTCTTTGCCTGATGGTAAGCATTGTTCTTCCTCATCAGAAAGGAAGGGAGGAAATGCCTGTTCACCAAGAAAGTAACCTTCTATAGTCTTATTTCTTTTCCCTTTTCTGGGCATTTTCCCAGCCAGTGACTTGACCTCTGAATATTTTCCTCACACCCACCTCACCTCCTGATCCTCCCAGCCAGTGTTTGGGGTCTGAGATTCAAATGCAGCTTCCAGCCTCAGGGCTTTGGGCGGGGGCAGGGCTGCTATTCAGTGTGAGATTAAATTCAGATGCTCAGGTGAGGGCAGGGCTGCCTCTCAGGCTCAGTTCCCTCAGGGAGTTTATGCACAGACCTTCAACAATGGATCCAGGCTCCTGCCTGCTTGGGGAGCCCTGGTCTGCCGCTGCCCCTCAGCTTCTGTCTCCCGAGGGGGCCCGAGCCATGGGGGCACCCCATTCCCCCCTCGACCCGCCAAAGGGACTCTCTCACCGACCCCCGTCACCTGTGGGTGGAGGTACTTGTGCGGCCGCTGGAGATCCCGTCCCTGAAGCCCACTTGGATCTGTTCCTCTCGGTGCCGCGGCCACAGCAGGGCTGCACTCAGCTCCCAGTCCCGGCGCCCAGTCCGCAGCACGAAGGACCTTTTACGAGAGGTTTGCAGGTCTCTCCGGAACAGAAATCTCCCTTGCTCCAATGCTCCGTGGCCTCTGGGTGCAGAATTCGCCGTGAGTTACTTCTTTGTAGTTGTTCTATGGGTTGTGGGTTCGGAGCTATGTGTATGTGCGTCTTTCTACTACGCCATCTTGGCTCCGCCCCCAAGGTGTTATTTTCTTCAGCATTTTTTTGAGTCTCCTTTAGCAAGCTATTGAAGTGCTTTTCATGATTTTCTTGCATTGCTGTCATCCTCTTCCCAATTTTTCCTCCACCTCTCTTACTTGATTTTCAAAACCCTTTTTAGCTCTTCCATGGCCTGAGACCATTGAATATTTATTTTGGATGTTTGGGATACAGAAGCATTGACTTTTCTGTCTTTCCCTGATGGTAAGCATTGTTCTTCTTCATCTGAAAGGAATCTGTTCACCAAGAAAGTAACCTTCTATAGTCTTATTTTTTTTCCCTTTTTTGGGCATTTTCCCAACCAGTTACTTGACTTTTGGGTCCTTTGTCAAGAGTAGGGTATACTCAGGGGGTCTGTAAGGTCTCAGTTCCTCCAAGGTGGCACAATCAAGCATGTACACTGGTCTGAGAGCAACAAGAAACTTTTGTGCCCAGAATAAGCGAGTAGTAGAGTTTCCTCTCCACAGTCACCTGGCCTCCAGTTCCACCAAGCCAACTCTGGGGGCTGAGATTCAGATAAGCTGCTCAATTCCCCCAGGTGCTTTAGGCAGGGTCAGGCCCACCATTCAGTGTGAGATAAAGATCAGCTGCTCAATTCCTCTAGGAGCATTAGGTGGGAGCAGGGCCTCCATGCAGGGCTGAGGTAAAAATCAGCTGCTCAGTTCCTCCAGGGGTTTTATGATCCAACAATGGATGCAGGCTGCTGTGGGGGCTCCTATGGGAGCTCCTGTTGCTGATCTGGCCTCTGCTGCTGCTGCCTGAGGTTGGAGCTATGGGAAGACCCTACTCCCTTCTCAGCCAGCTGAAAAAACCCTCTCACTGACCTTTGGCACCTGTGGGTTGAGGGATCTGCAAACCACAGCTACTGCTGCTAGGGATTCTGCCCCTGAGACCTACTTGAGTCCTCTTCCCTGTGCCATGGTGCACCAAGGCTGGGCGGGGCCACTCCACCTCTGATGGGACAGACCTTTCCCGTGGGCCTTTCAGGACACCCTGGGCTGGAAATCTCCTCCACTCTGTTGTTCTGTGGCTTCTACTGCTCTAGAATTTGTTGAGAGTCTTTCTTTACAGGTATTTTATTGGCTGTGGGGGAAGAGTTAGTATATGTGCGTCTTTCTGCTCTGCCATCTTGGCTTCATCCCCAAGAAAGCACTTTTAAATTTAATGTCTATTATTAACATTTTCTCCATCACTTTCTTGAGTTTAGACAATTCTTAAGACAATCAGATTGTTGTTACAGTATGATACAATGCAATACACATTTCCAAAGTATCTACTATGTGGCAGGCACTGTGCTAAGTGCTGCGTCTACAGATAGGAAAAAGAAAGGCAAGCCCTCCCTTCAAGGAGATTACAATCTGCTGAAGGAAGACAACACAAGAGGAGGCAGGAAAGTGGAAGTGTGGGGAGGTGAGGACATTGAAGGTAATGAGGGCATAATGTTCTGTGGAGTTGAGACTGAGCAGAGCTGCAGATGGCAAGTGGTGTGAACTCCCAGGTCCAGATCCAGCCCTCTGCAAAGGAAAGCTTTGAATGGAGTTTGGTGAGGGGAGAGGAGGCTGAGGCAGGTGGGGAGGTGTTAAACATGAGGTTGAATTAAAGACAGGATGAGAAGATCATAGCATTTATAGATTTCCAGTGTGGAAATGCTCACCCTGCAAATTAAACTATCACTTGGTGGACTTGACTTTGGCACACCTTTGTTTGTAGCAGCTAAGTTCAATTATTGACATTTTTGCATCACTTGCGAGTATTGTCTCCTTAGGCAAGTTGTTTACTTCTCAGTTTGCTTCTTTATCTATAAAATGAGGGAATTGGACTAGATGATCTCTAAAGTCTTTTCTAGCTCCCCCAATTCTATCCCCTTCAGATGTTTAATAGGAGCTGATTTCAGCTAGTTTAGAAATCGTTTGTATTACTGTGTTCCCAAGGCTAGTCTAATTCCAGCCAAAACACCAGCCAAAACGTGGACAAACCATGTTCTAAGGATCTTGAAGACTGGTTTAGACTCTTCATTTAAAATGCAGCCTTTTCTCTCCCCCAAATCTTTGGAGATTGAGAATTATTGTTTGGTGGATCTCGACTGGTCTCAGGGTCTCTCAGAATATGAACTACAACCCTGGGTCTGTTGGGTAGCAAGTCTATACATACAGTGAGGCCACTACATTTAAAATAGTTTCCTTAGGAGAGTCTATTGCTAATCCTATACTCCATAGCATATACAAAATAAGTACAAGGTGTTGGGAGTAGTGGTGGTCAGGAAGGGCTTCATGTAGAAGGTAGTACTTGAGTCATGTCTTAAAAGATGGTAGTAATTCTAAGAGGCAGGGGTCAAGAAGAAGTGAATTGCAGGCATGTATTATCATTGCCTAAGATAAAGGCACAGATGACATAGTTTTCCAATTTGCATATGATATAAAACTGGGAAGATTAATTAGCACAATGAATAAGAAAGTCTGGGTCGAGACATCTTGATGTAGGCTAAAACATTGGTCTGAATCTAAAAAAAATGAAGGTTAACAGGGATAAATGTAAAATCTTCTACTTTGGTTCAAAAATCAACTATACAAGTACAGGACAGGGAAGATACAATTGTACAATAATTCATCTGAAATAGGTCTCGTTTGTTTTTTTTCAAATATACTTTAAGCTCAATGTAAATCAGTAGTACAATATTGCTTTCAGTTGTATGAGGTGTTCAGGGAGGACTAGCATCTCTGATGTAAGGGCTTGCTGAGCTCTTTCAGGACTGCTTATCTGTCTTTGGTATCCACCTCCACCCAATTCTCACCTCTGACTTCAGGAAGCCATAGCACATGCAGTGGCCATACCCTGATAAAATTGTCTTGGCAGATAGGCTAGACAAGGTTGAGGGTAACCGATAGGCCTCAAATATGTTCGTGATTTAAGGAGAAGTCTTCCCCAAGGAAGTGAAGACTTCCTGAAACAGAATGAGTGGGTAAGAACAATTTGTTCCAATGGCCATGAAAGTGGCTGAAGCAGGTGCTGTGGATCCCTTAGAGTTTGGTCAGATATCAAAGATGCCAAGGTCATCCTGGTCCATTGTCAGTTGTCCTGACTTTTGTCTTGCTACTGGACTTTGGTGACTGGAAAAGAGAGTGATGCTGGTGACTTTGTGCATCTCCACTTTAGTCCAATTTATGCGCAAATCAAGACATCACTCTATGAAGTCATTGTCCTCTTTGAAAATGAAGGATAAACAGCAGCAATTGCTTTCTGTAGAACTAAAGTAAACTTAGTGGGAATAATGAGGTGATTTTTTTTTTTTTTTTGGCTTGGATTTGTGATTACCTCAGTGCAAGGACCTCCCAGTGAAGAACTTCTACCAGTGCAGATTGTAAATGACCAGGACCCTGAGTGATTAAATGATTTGGCCAGATTCACATAGGATTTGTCATTGGTGAGACATGATCCAGTTCCCAATCCACTGCAACACTGCCTTAATGAGGTGTTACTCCCATTTTACTCTGTTCTGAGGTCAGAACACATGTGGAGTATTTTGCTTCATTCCGAAGTACGTTGATAAACTGGAGATTATCCAGAGGATGACAGTGAGAATGGTGAAGGATCATGAGGGTCCTTGGGAGAACATGAGAGTTATCTTCAAGTATCAGGAGAACTGTCATGTAGAAGAAAGATTTGCTCGCTTCTGATAGAAACAATAAGAACAATGTGTAGAAGCTATAAACACATACATTTTATCTTGAGGTAAGAAAAAACTTCCTAACAATAAGAGCTCTGCAAAAGTGTGTTTGACTGCCTTAGGAATCAGTGGGCTCACCACTTTTGAGACTAAAGTAAAGGCTAGGGTAACTTATCAGGTAAAGGGGATCCTTTTTCCTGTAAGAGTTTGACTGGATGTCCCCTGAAGTTCTTTCCACCTCTGAAATTATGTACTTTTTCTAGGTCAAGGATGGAGAGAGATTATTCACTAGGAGCTAATAGAATAGTCAATAGTATCAGAAACTGCTCAGTGGAAATAAGAGGGGAGGGGATCAAAGGCATATGTAGAAGACTAGGCCTGAGAAGAGAAAAGCTTGCCCTTTTTTGGAGACTGGAACAAAGGAGGATGAAATGGGGGATGATGTAGAGGGAATTTTAGTTGTAGAATAGGAGCAAGAAGGAGGTTGTGACAGAAGGCCCTTTTTGTTATTGAAGGAGAAGGGAGAAGGATAGGGGAAAGCTGTGTTAGGAGACTTGGAAGAGCTGTGCAGGTAGAGGGATTGTTAATCAGAAAAGAATAAAGAATAATTGTGATTGGTTCTGATTGTTAATCAGAAAAGAATAAAAGTATTCTGTAGTGAGGGCCCAGTTGAGATTAGAGATCACAAATTTGGAGTGGAGATGTAATGGACAGTGAGGATGGTTGTGACTTTAAAGGAGTGGAGAAGGTAGACAGGCGTAACTCAGAGTTGGAGTCTCATGAACAAGGCATGTCAGAATGGGTGATGAACAAGGGGGATAGGAATTCAAGGGCAGAAGACAATGTAGAGTTGAGCTAGTTAACTCTAGGGTCAGAACTGCAAAGAGCAAAAAATCAAAGAAAATGTGTACTGTCTTATTAGAAAAACATAATTGACCTGTAAAGCAGATCAAGGTGTGATAATTTTAAAATTATTGGACTCCCTGAAAGCCATGATTAAAAAAAGGAGCCTAAGACATCATCTTGCAAGACATTATCAAGGAAAATTACCCAAATATCTTAGATCTAGAGAGTAAAGTAGAAGTTGAAAGAATCTCCTGATCACCTCCTGAAAGAGATATCAAAATTAAAACTCCCAGGAATATTATAGCCAAATTTGAGCTCCTAGGTCAAGGAGAAAATATTGCAAGCAGCCAGAAAGAAACAATTGAAATATCATGAAACCACAGTCAGAATAACATATGGTTTAGCAGCTTCGACATTAAAGGGCTTGCAGTATGATATTTTGGAGGGTAGAGGAGCTAGGATTATAATCAAGAATAATCCACCCAGCAAAAATGAATATAAATCTTCAGCATTGAAAAAAATGGATATTTAATGAGATAGAGGACTTTAAAGCATTTCTGATGAAAAGACCAGACCTGAATAGAAAATTTGATTTTCAGATACAAGACTCAAAAGAAGTGTTTAAAAGGTTCAAAGTACACCAATGACATCAGGAAGGTGATGTCTTGACTTGCAAGTGAATTAGATTTAAGGGAGGCAAGGCTATGCAATGTCATCAACCTCACTGTCTCCTCCAGAGTCATCTGAGTCCAGTGGCAAGAAAAGCTAGAGATGACTCCAGATGCAGTGAGAGACCTTGACCTTTTTAAACTGAGGTTTTTCTAGGTCTCAGTTTGTCTGAGGCAACACCCATTCAGTGATGTAAGGCTGGGTAAGAAATAAAATGATGCGAAAGTTTGCCTGCTCAAAAAAAATCAATCTGGGAGGAGAAGACCTTTAAGATTTCTATGGAAAGTTGATACATGAAACTCCTAAGAACTTTATCATTGTTATGGCAGTTAGAAGGAGTTTACATAGAGGGGCATGGATGTGAGTTGAATATGATGGAGTGATATTTAAAAAAAATAAAATCAAGGCATGAGAAGGAGGAGTGCACTGGGGAAAGGGGGAAGTAGAATGTGGTAAATTATCTCACATAAAAGAAGAGCAGAAGAGCTTTTATGTGGAGGGGAACAGGGGGATGTGGCCCAAAGGAGGAATAACATGCATATTCAGTTGGGTATAGAAATCTGTCTTACCCTACAGGAAAGTAAGAGGGGAAGGTGATACTAGTGGGGTGCTGATAGTAGGAAGGGTGCATTGCAGGAGATGGCAGTTAGAAGCAAAACATTTTTGAGGGTAGACAGGTGAAAGGAGGGAGGGAGAAAAAAAGAAAAGAGAGGAAGAGAGAGAGAAGGATAAATGGGGAAAAATAGGATGGAGGGAAATATACAGTAATCATAGCTGTGAAAAAAAATTTTATGGCAGTTTCTCTGAGAAAATCCTCATTTCTCAAATATATAAATTGGGTCAGGTTTATAAAAATAAAAGCCATTCTCCAGTTGATAAATGATCAAAGGATATGCACAGGCAGTTTTCAGATGAAGTAATCAAAACTATAGTCATATAAAAAAATGCTCGAAATCACTATTAATTACAGAAATACAAATTAAAATAACTCGCAGGTACCACACACATACACACACACTTATCAGATTGGCTAATATGACAGAAAAAGAAAATGAAAAATGTTGGAGGATGTGGGACCAATGAAACGCTAATTGTTGGTGGAATTGTGAACTGCTTCAAATATTTTAGAAAGCAATTTGGAACTATACTCAAAGAACTATAAAACCATGCTTACTTTTTGACCCAGCAATACCATTATCAGGTCTGTATCCCAAAGAGACAAAAAACAAAAAGGAAAAGGACATATGTATACACAGATATTTATAGCAGCCCTTTTGTATGGTGGCAAAGAATTGGAAATTGAGGAAATGTCCATTAGTTGGAGAGTGGCTATATAAGTTGTGGTATATGATTGTGATGGAATACTATTGTAGCATAAGGAGTGACAAGTAGGATACTGTCAGGAAAACCTGGAAAGACTTAATATGAACTGATGCAAAGTGAAATGAGCAGAACTAGGAGGACATTGTACATAGTAACAATAATATTGTAAGATGATGTTCTGTAAATGACTTAGCTATGTAGTCACAGTAATACAATGATCACAAGACAGTTTTGAGGGACTTAATGATGAAAAAATTCTGTCCATCTTAGAGAAAGAACTGATGGAGTCTGAATGCAGATTGAAGCATATTAAAAAAACCCAACCTTTATTTTTCTTGTTTTTTTTTTGGGGGGGGGGGTCTGTTTTTTTTTTATAATATGAATAATATGGAAATACATTTTGCATAACTGCACATGTTTAACCTATATCAAATTGCTTGCCTTCTCAATGAGGGGGAAGGAGAAGGAGGAAGAAAATTTGGAATTTGAAATAAAAAAATGAATGTTAAAAATTGTTTTTACATGTAATTAGGAAAAATAAAATGTCACATGAAAAAAATGACCTGATTAAAAGTAAAGTTAGATTCAATTAAAAATTGAAAGTGTAATTCACAGTGCTATTGGATCAGCAAATTATTTTTTCCATTTACAAAGTTTATTTAAAGATTTGAGAAGTTTTTAAAACTTATTTCACTGGAAATTGTTTACCACTGCTCAGTTATTTATATTAAGTTGTATTTTATATTGAGTTGTATGTTAGTGATTATTATATCCTTTGGTAGGTGATAGAGGTATCAGATTTACTATTCAGAGTATATTACTACAATGTGATTCCCATTGCAAAGTTGCACAGTTTGTTACGGATGTTTATTGTTGTCAGTGATGAGAATAAGCGATGTTTATTTTCATCTTGATTTATTTTTAAATTGCTTCTCTGGACTGTTGTCTTATTTTAATGTTAATTTGTGTTTTATTTATTTATTTGTTTGTTAATATTTTTTTCAACATTCAGTTTTATAAGATGTTGAATTCTTAAATCTCCTCCTGTCTCTTTTATCCCCTCTCCAAGACAGCAAGGTTATGCATATATAATCTTATTAAACATATTACCACATTAGTTATGTCGTGAAAGAAGAATCAAAACAAAAGGGAAAAACCACAAGGAAGAAAAAACAAAAGAGAAAGAGAAAATAGTATGCTTTGATCTGCATTCAGAATCCATAGTTCTTTCTCCTGGATGTGAATAGCACTTTCATTCATGAGTCTTTTGGAATTATCTTAGATCATTGCATTGCTGGGAAGAGCTAAGTCTATCAAAGTTAGTCATGGCACAGTGTTCTCATGGTTCTGCTCACTTCACTCAGCATCAGTTCATGTAAGTCCAGGTTTTTCTGAAATCTGCCTGCTCATCATTTCTTTTAGAACAATGGTATTTATTCAGTTACATTCATATGCCACAACTTGTTCAGCTATTCCGCAATTGATGAGCATGCCTTCAATTTACAATTCTTTGCCACCACAGAAAGAGCTGTTACAAATATTTTTGTACATGTGAGTCCTTTTTCCTTCTTTTGATCTCTTTGGGTTATAAACCTAGTAGTGGTATTGCTGAGTGAAAGGGTATGCATAGTTTAATAGCCCTTTGGGCATAGTTCCAAGTTGCTCTCCAGAATGGTTGGATCAGTTTACACCTCTGCCAACAATGCACTAGTGTTCCAATTTTCCCACATCTTCTCCAACATTTATCGTTTTCCTGTTTTATCATGTTAACCAATCTTATAGGTGTGAGGTAATACCTCAGAGTTGTTTCAATTTGCATTTCTCTAACCAATAGTGGTTTAGGGTACTTTTTCATATGACTATAGGTAGCTTTAATTTCTTCATCTGAAAATTGCCTGTTCATATTCTTTGACCATTTTTCACTTGAGAAATGACTTGTATTCTTAATAATTTGACTGAATTTTCTATATATTGTAGAAATGAGGCCTTTATCAGAGACACTGGCTATAAAAACTATTTCCCAGCTTTCTGCTTCCCTTCTAACCTTGGTTGCATTGGCTTGGTTTTTGCAAAAACTTTTAAATTAAATGTAATCAAAATGATTTGGAATGCTCTCTTTACTGAAAAGCATAATGGGGTAATGTAATGGTCAGAATGTGGGACTCGAGTCAGGAAGACCTGGTGTTAAAATCTTTCCTCTTGATGCCTACTAGTTGCCTAATGGAGAATTTAAATGGACCCAATATTTCTGAACTCTAGGTAACTCAAATTAGGGAAAAGCTAGGAAATTACAGATCTTGATATATTGGTTGTCTGAATTAGACAAAATATTTTCTAGGGTTTTTGAATATGACACAAAGATTTATTTAATGCAAAGTTTTATTTTTTTAATTAACAAATTTTTTTCTCTCCTTCCTTCTTGAGTTGTTTCAGTTATATCTGACTCTTCATTGGGGTTCTCTTGGCAGTGATACTGGAGTGGTTTGCCATTTCTTTTTCCAATCATTTTACAGATGAGGAAACTGAGACAAAGATTTAGTGGCTAAGTGACTTTCCCAGGGCCATACAGCTAGTAAGTGTCTGAGACTGGATTTGAACTTAGATTCTCCTGACTCTAAGGCTGGTGCTCTATCCACTGTGCCACTTAGCTGGTCTGTCTCCCTCCTAACCCCACCCCAGTGTGGGAGAAAAAAAGAAAAAATTCCTTATAACAAACGTGCAGAGACAAGCCAGACAAATTCCCTCATAGGGAGGTTTCAAACAATATGTTTTATTCTGTACCCCTAGTCCATTTCTTCCCTGTCAGGGAGGTAGGTAGAAGGATTCATCTGTTATTTGAAATCCTGGAGGATCATTGATCTAAGTTCTTACAGCTTGAAAAGTTATTTGTAAACCATTTTCCTGGTTTTGCTCTTTTTATTTCTCATCAGTTAACAAAAGTCTTCAAAATTGTTTTTCTAATATTGATATTGTAATATAAATTGTTTTGATTCTTTTTATTTTAATCTGCCAGTTCATACAGGTCTTCCTATGTCTCTTTTAAATCACCTGTTTATTTATTACATAAAATAATACTCTATTAGATTTGTTTAGCCTTTGCAAAAAAAATTCTAATAAAACTGCTTTTAGAAGTTTTGTAAATTTTAACATGCATCAAGTCTTATAAATATTGATTTTTTTTAAAGGTTCGACAGGAATTACTAGAAGAATATGAACAAGTTAAGAGTATTGTCAATACCTTAGAAAGTTTTAAGATAGACAAGCCTCCAGATTTTCCTGTGTCATATCAAGATGAACCATTCCGGGATCCTGCTGTTTGGCCTCCTCCTGTTCCAGCAGAACACAGGTAGCCTATAAATCCTTCATTCTATACTCTTCTGATTCTTGTTCTGATTAATGACTGCTTTTAAAGATCAAAAGGATATATTTCTGAAAAAAAGAGTGGAGTAATGCTTTTTTGTTTTTATCATTAGCAAAAATACTTTTTTTGGTCATCAGTACCACCTATACATATATGTATGTGTGTGTATATACATATATTTGTATATATATGTACATATATGTTTATTTATCAAAAACTACTATATAGAGTTTGCTGATTTTAAAAGATCCTGGTGAAAAGGTATGTTAGTCATGTAAAAGTGTTGTGTCATTCGTATTGCATACTTTTATAGGTGGTCCTTTTGTAAAGGCAAATTTTGCTTTGAATATAGTCACTTAGCCTTATTTCAGCTGTATTTATGTGATAAAGAATTGTGCTGAGACAATTTTCTTATCTGATTATATGACTGAGTACTGTCTCTTTTTTTGACTTAGAGATCCTCAGCCATAATGTCCTTATGCTATAGAATAAACAGGTCAGTCTTCAAATATCAGTGATAAGGCATCCTGAAAAAATCATTTTATACATATCACTTTTTCTTTTTCATAGATTTTTATAAAATAATCTTTCAGATGCTTAGCTGCAACCCAGATCTGATGTGTCTATGGCATTCCTCAATCTGCTAGTCTAGTGACCCTATCAAAAAAAGGAAATTCTGTTAGAGTGGTATGACTTAATCTTTTTCTCTAACTGTTCAAAAACTATCCCTTTATTTTTTAAATTCAGTTTCATTTTATTTTCAGTTCCATAGTCTCTCCCTCTTCCAGCACCCTCCCCCATCCATTAAGGAGACAAGAAATAAAAAACTCTTTACAAATATGAAGTTATACAAAATAAATTTCTATATTAGCATGTCCAGGAAAAAATAAGAAAAAGAAACAAAATATACTACAATCTGTAGTCTGAGTCAAATCAACTGTCCATCTACAGGTGGATAGCATGTTTTATTGTGAGTCCTTTGGAATTGTGGTGGGTTATTGTATTGATCAGAGTTAGTAAATCTTTCATAGAGGATTATCTTTATAGTTATTGCTGTTACTGTGTAAAATGTTCTTTTGGTTTTGCTTAATTCACTGTGTATCAGTTCATACAAGTCTTCCTAGGTTTTTTGAAACCATCTCCTTCATTATTTCTTACAACCCAACAGTATTCCATCACAATCATATAACACAACTTTTTCAAACATTCTGCAATTGATCAATATGCCCTCAATTTCCAATTCTTTGCCACCACCAAAAAGGTTGCTGTAAATATTTTTTTTTTAACATATGGGTTATCCCTTTAATAATGGGTTCTCCTGTTTTTTTTTAAAAGAGATTTATATCAAGCCTACCAATCTATGGATTAAAGTATCTGCTTTATTCCCCCTTTTAAAAAATTGGGACACTTTCTTACATCCGGTTGATTGGAACCTGTTCCATTCATCTTACTTTCTCTTAAAGTCACCAGTGTTGAGCAGTCACACCTGCGAGTTCTTTCATTACTCTGGGATGTAGTTTGTTCAGGCCAAAGTGATTAGAATGCCTTTCCAGGTACCATTTTCTCAGAATAAAAATTTGGTTTTCAAATTTTGTGAGATATTTTCATTTTGTTTTTATCAGTGTGAAGGTAGATGAAACAGAAGCAAAACTAGAGTTGAATATTTTCATGACTCTCTTTGTTTTCATACTCATTTCACCTATAACAAGCCGAGGTTCTATCTGTTCTTTTCCCCTCCAGCATAACTCCAACCCAAACCTAACAGGCCCTTTTTTATTGTCTTATTTCTAATGTCTCCTTGTGACATAAGGATGACCCTGGTTTCCTGCAGGGTATGCGGGTAGAACACAAACTCTAGCAGACCCCACATGCTCAGACTTTGAACACAGTCGTGGATACAATCTGAGCATGCTTGTCTAAGAAATGACTTAGCTAACAGCAGAGAGACTCGTGGGTTGACTTTTGGGTAGTAAATTGTTGATGGCAAGTGGTGAATTAAAGAAAAACAGAAAATGGCTCATAGACCTGTGCAGTACCTGTATGCTTTCATAGTAGTCATGCTAGAATTATGGAAAAGCGAGAAGGGGCTGCTAAAAATAATACTTTTTGTTGATCTATAAACATTACTTTAGTTGTAGAGACTGAATGGGACATCTTTGTTCAATGACCATTGAATTGATATACTTTAGGAAGAAATAAACAGTAGCAGCAGTAACACTTTAGATAAACAAAACCAAAAGATAGAAGGAAATTGCAGTCACTTGGGAGGCTAGCTCCTAGGTTGTCCTTGGAAAAGGGAACAGAGAAATTGGTGGAATTCTTATTGTAGAACAAGAAGCATTATTTCATTGGATACATGGTCATCTTAACCTGTAGTACCCATGGAAATCAGACAAGAAGGCACCATGAAGATAAGCACAATTATACACTAGTATCTACTGCAGAGGATAAAGTAAAAGAATCTGCTAACAATTTGACAAGATCCTTCCAACTAAGTCAACATATACTTTTTTCTTTTAAAAAATATTTTGTTAATTTTATATTCTTACATTAGTCATTTCCCAATATATTCTCCTTAATTGAACTCTCCCTTGTAACCAAGAAAACCAGGTAAATAAAGCCTACTGACAAAGTGATGATATTCAACAGTGTTTAAACTTGGTAACTTCAATTAGAAAGCTGGCACAGAGGAAATGGTGGAAAGTAATCTGGAACTTTCTTGGATTTGAGAAATAAATGAAGCCAACTTGATTCTCCAATTCAGTCATTTTTCATTTGTGTCTAGCTCTTTGAGACTACATTTGAGGTTTTCTTGGCAAAAATACTGAAGTGATTTGCCATTTACTTCTCCAGCTCATTTTACAGTTGAAGAAATGGAGGCAAACAGTTAAATGACTTGCCTCAGGTCACCCAGTAAGTGTCTGAGTCCAGATTTGAACTGAGGAAGAAGAGTCCTCCTTAACATCAGGCTCAGCACTCTCTCTCTTGTACCCCCTAATTGCCCCTATATATTTTAGCTTCTCACCTGTGTATTATAAATACTTTCTTCCAGAAAAGAGTTGAAAGACTGTAGACATAGTAAGCACCAAACAACCCCATCAATAATAAAGTGAACTTCATATTACTAGGCAAAAGCATCATATCTGAAGCAGGTAGCTGAGGGTAGTTAGATTATCAGCTGGTTCAGGAGAAAGTAAAAATCATCACTGAATTAAAAGAAAGGCTAGCAGATGAAGAGGATACTGTGAACAGTTGCTATAGATTGAACCGGATTTATTAAACTGCTTGCTAATTGGGAACAGCAAGAAATGGAGTAAGACAAAAATATTGAGTACCACCATTTCCTGAAAAAGTGCCATAAGGAAGAGGCCAAATCAGCTGAGAGAGCACAGCAGTCAGGAATTTCCTTATCACAGCACCCACTGCCGAGACATGGAAGCTAAGGACAATACTGATTTATAATGCACATTCATAGGAGAAGCACTTGAGAAGAAGGTGATAACAGATTATGCACAGTATTTCTTTATATAACAAGAAAAAAGAGTGAGAGCAAAAATAAGTGTGAAGAAAGCTTGATGGGAGACCCAAATGAGATGTATCATGCCAAGAACACTTGTAAATAAAATGGACAGGTTAATTAGTAGATGCTAAATGGATCAAAGTTGTTAGTGTTTCTTTAATGATCTGCTTTCATGATTGGTGACAGGAACTAGCACATTTGAACTCTAGCGTCTCATTCTTAGAAGTGATGTATGAAGAAGCAGGAGTGGCTCTCAGGAAGTTGGGAAGAGTGGCTGGAACACCCATGCTTATATGGAGGAAATTGTGTAGGGGCAGTGTGGCCTTTCAAGAATCAAGGGGTCTTGGTCCAAGACATCTCAGAGAGTGGAAAAAATGCAAAAAGTGGTTCATTGATTAATTATGGCAATCAAGGCTTAAAACAGAAATGTGTTTGCCAAAGATGTTTACCATTGTCATGGAGGATGTCCTGTAGAAGTTGTACATTGAAGAATAATTCCATGTAGGTGTCCAGGTTCTCTAGATGTCTATGTTTACAGATGATATTTAATGTTACAATGCTACTGTCAAAAGATGGTTGACCTAATAATCCATATAAAAAAACTAAATGGGTAAAAATGCCTTTAGATTATGAAATGCAGCTGGATGTCTGATTCACTGTATTTGTAAATCAGTGTGTATATTTGGAATAGGCACTGCAGATGGGCAGGCAGTTGGGTCTAGAATTGAACACGAAAAAGATATCAGATTTGATTTGGTTTTTGTAAATTGGGTAGTGTTTTTAATGATGCCAGGTTGCTATTTGGTATAAAGAACTGTCTTTTCACCATAAATCTGTGATTCTAGATCTTGGAACATCAATTTTTGATGCCTTACAGGTACAAGTGACCTGTAGCATATTTTCAGTAATAACCCACGTGGAAGAAGTATAAGGATATGTTTTAGGAAGGGCAAAACTGGAAGAGAGAGAAGACAGTGACTTGACATGAGAAAGATGACAGATGTGTAACCTTGGTACTCCATTAGTTGGTGCCCTGAAAAAGTAAGACCTTATACGAAGGCTTCCAGCAACCTAGATAGGAGGTATAGAGAATGAATGAGCAGACACAGTCAGCTTGCAGTCTGTGATGGAGTCACAGAGTGAGTACAATGTAAGTCATGAGTCTTGGTGAGTCTAAGCTTCCCTAATCATGTTCTTAAAAGATTTTATCCCTCTTTTGTATCTATTTTCACTCACATGTATGCTTCCATGTCAGTATTTTGGGTTTGTCCTTTTAAAACCTGATTTGTTGATGAACTTTCTGTGTACCTATATTGATTGGTCTTTTAGACCATTTTTCCCCATTTTTTTTCCTCCTTGGAATTGATTACAGCTCTATCACCTGAGTTTAATTTGTGAGTGCCTTTCATCTTTCTTGAGCTGACAGTGTTTTT